>NC_142940.1:7565818-7568318 GCF_046866305.1 Octopus bimaculoides | reverse complement strand
CTGAATCCAGCAACAGAGCAAGAAGATAGAATTATGGTATACGTGCATATACGTATAAAGGTATATGGGTATACATGTATGTTTGTGCGTATGTAGGCATGCCTGTATGTACGTATATATATATATATATATATATATATATATATATATATATATATATATATATATACACAAAGAAAGAGAGAGAGAGAGAGAGAGAGAGAGGATATAGATATATATAGATATATAATATATGTATATATATATATATATATATATATATATATATATATATATATATATATATATATATATATATATATATATATATATATATATATATATATATATATATATATATTTAAGAATTTAAGGAACGGAGAAAGCGCATGTTATAACTCCATTCCTTAATTTTTTATATATACTCAAATACCCAAAATATCAAGGAGTTTCTGCCTCACTAACAGGAATTACACCACAGTTATTTTGTGATCTTTGCTACCTTGGTTTCTATTAACCCATTTATTCTATCAGAATTATTATTTATTAGGATAGAATAAATACATATAATTAAATATATATATATATATATATATATATATATATATATATATATATATATATATATATATATATATATATATATATATATATATACATACATACATACAGCTATAATTAAAACACACATGCATATATACATATATACATATACACATATAGAAAAATAAAACTTACACGTGTACCTATATGCATGTATATGTCTGTGTGTATATATTATATATATATATATATATGTGTGTGTGTGTGTGTGTGTGTGTGTGTGTGTGTGTGTGTGTGTGTGTATTTATGTATATCAAACACACAAGTATATTGAAGGCCTCTTTCAATTTTTGTCCGCCAAATCCACTCACAAAGTTCTGGTCCGCCCGAGGCTATAGTAGAGGACACTTGCCCAAGGTGCCACGTAATGGGACTGTACCCGGAACCATGTGGTTCATAAGAAAGCTACTTACCACACAGCCACTCCTGCGCTTATTATGCATATACGTAAGTGTGTGTATGTGTGTCTGTATCATTCGTCTCGTTTTTATAGCTACTAATTGGTACCAGCTAGCAATTGTCTTAAAGTTTAAAATTTAAGACTCTGAAAATCTAAACGCAGTACCAAAAACAGAAAGAGATCCCAAACCATTCCTTGTGATAAAATACATATTGCCAAATAGAATTCTTACAGACGGTCGCTGGCTGTTTTATGTATATTTGTCTATGTAAGCATAAACTTATGTATATATGAATATAGATGCACTTAGTCGAATGTATGAGTGTATGGTCAGAAAAGGAGCTTAGTTGCGGTCCAGGTCCACTACTCGGAACATTGTGGAAGTGTATTTCACTATAGATCAGGGTCGACCACTGACTTGTGAAAGACAGGCTGTGGGGGTAGAAGCCTGCGGCGTAAGTTTCATATATATATATATATATATATGTGGAGGCGCAATGGCCCAGTGATTAGGGCAGCGGACTCGTGGTCATAGGATCGCGGTTTCGATTCCCACTCATTATATATATATATATATATATATATATATATATATATACACACATGCATATGTATATATGTATACATATGTGTATATATATATATATATATATAAATATATATATATACATATGATATATATATGTATGTATATATCTATATCTATCTATCTATCTATCTATCTATCTATCTATCTATCTATCTATCTATATATATATATATATATATATATATATATATATATATATATATATATATATATATATATGCGTTATGTGAGTGTGTGTATTCGAAGGCACGTATTAATGTATGGAAATTTTAAAATGTTTATTGTAAACAGAAATGAAATACATACAAAAATCTTTGTAACCTCTTCATTCAATCAGATTAAATGTGTTGTTTTGTTAATCTCATGCTCTGTGTGTATTTATTTTCCTTTTAACAAATATATTTATATGTTTCATTGACAAATTTATAAATTATTAAATACGATTTGTGACAGCAGTAAGTTCAGTATTGTAGGCCAACACATCATGAGCATATGTGCGAATATATGTGGGTGTGTTTGCGTGCGTGTGTGTGCTTGCATATTTGTGTGTGTTGTGTATTTGTGTGTATCTTTGTGTGTGTATGTATGAATGTGTATGTATAAGTATATGTGTAAATATATGTATGTTTTATATATATATATATATATTAATATATACATTTTATATATATAATTAGAAAGACATACTTAAGCGTTCCAACATGGCCGCAGTCTAATGAATGTAAACAACTAAAAGAAATAAAAGAATAATTTACTGAGTTACATCAATAAAAATGTATACATGTGTATATATATATATATATATATATATATATATATATATATATATATATATATATATATATATATATATATATATATATATATACATACATATATATATAAATATATATGAATATAATTATATGCATATATATATATATATATAT
>NC_142940.1:7560818-7563318 GCF_046866305.1 Octopus bimaculoides | reverse complement strand
TATATATATATGTATATATATATATATATATATATATATATATATATATATATATATATATATATATATATATATATATATATATATATATATATATATATATATATATATATATATATATATATATATATATATATAAATGTATGTGCGCGCGTGCCTGTGTGCTTGAAAATGTATGTGTACATATATACATCTACATAAAAAGTATATATATAGAGAGAGAGAGAGGGAGGAAAGATAAATAAATAGATACATACATACGCGCATGCACGCATACATACTAACATACATACATACATACATACATACATACATACATACATACATACATACATAGGCAGACAGACAAATAAAGAAGCATATAGATAGGCCAATAGTTGAGTATTTAAAGTCACAAAACCACGTAGCTATCCTGGTCATTTCTCCTATTGACAGAACCGAACGAAAAATATCTGAGACCGTTCCATCGTAACAGGACACTCAGCTGGTACAAACGTGGAAGCAAAGGTTATCTTAGTACACCCTGCCCAGAAGTTCTGGAAAATTCGTTAAAAGTGAATACTACGAATGCTATGTTAGATATTTGTCCGAAATTTCAAAGATCACACGTTCGTAACGAAGTACTATTACTGAGGATTTTTCTTTCTTTTCTTTTTCTTTTTAAGTTCCTGTCCCACATACGAAATGTATTTACAGAGATGTATTTGTACATCAGTTTAAAGGCATGACAGACGACTAAATAACCGGGCAATTGGTTGATGGGAGAATGGCTGAATCGCTAAAGCATTGGTCAAATTTATATTTGTTGTTACGCAAATTATCATTATTTGTTGATATGCTTCTCGTTTTGATTTCAAACATCGCCGAAATCAATTGTACTTTCATCCGCTTTGCTCGAGGACACATGGTGCCAATCAAATAGAGTTTTCCATTCAATCGACTCAAAACTTTTCCATATTTCCCAGGTTATTATTATTATTATTATTATTATTATTATCATTATTATTATTATTATTATTATTATTATTATTATTATTATTATTATCATTATTATTATTATTATTATTATTATTATTATTATTATTATTATTATTATCATTATTATTACTGTTATTCTTATTCTTATTCTTAATCTTCTTTTTCTTCTTCTTCTTCTTCTTCTTCTTCTTCTTCTTCTTCTTCTTATTATTATTATTATTATTATTATTATTATTATTATTATTATTATTATTATTATTATTATCATTATTATCATTATTATTATAATTATTATTATTATTATTATTATTATTATTATTATTATTATTATCATTATTATCATTATTATTATAATTATTATTATTATTATTATTATTATTATTATTATTATTATTATTATAATTATTATATGTTTAACTTTTGCTTTGTATTTGTAGAAATTGGCTCCAAGTCTCACGCAGACACCTCAAGCGACAACAAGTTAGAAGTTCATGTTGGTGCTATGCCCACGGTGCCATATATTTGGTCTTTCACATAGTAATGTTCTAGAGAATGTTTAAGAAAACATAAGAAAATGTGTTTGTTTTAGTATTTGAGATTATATAGACAGTATTTTCCGTAGGATATGGGCAGTTCCCATGAGCGTCATCTTTTGAATTTCTACCATTTTGGGGTTTCCTGGTATCTGAGCTAAGTAACAATCAGCCCCTTTTGCTATTATTATTATTATTATTATTATTATTATTATTATTATTATTATTATTATTATTATTATTATGATTAGCAATTACATTTTAATATCATTTTCCATTTTATATCTTTTAATATTTCATTCCATTCTCTGCCCAGCTTTTTTTTTTTACCCTGTTTGTGTTATTCTTATTCCTTCGTGTTGTTGTTGTAAATTTTTTTTTCATTGTTGTTATTGACATTAAATTTTTTCATTTATTATTTTTTTCCTAATATTATTTGTATTAATATTCTAGAATTTATTGCTATTCTTCTCCTTTATCTTTTTTTATTATTTTCCCTCTCCTCCTCCCCTCCTCCTCCTCCGCTCTTCTAGATGTGACTCATGCGATGAAAAATAATTCAATTAAAAAAGAGACACGATATAATAACCAAGTATAATATAAAAAAATAAACAAACGTTATTCCAGCATTGCTATTCTCCATCGATAAATCGATATATTTATTTTGAAATCCTTCATCTTTAACTCTTCCTTGTATCATCTCTGTTATATTGTGTGCTTAATATTTCGGGCATTGTAGATTTATCAGAGATACTGTTGATAACATCATGTTTTCTCCTTGTCTTATTGTTCATACATGCTTTGCATTCATTGCGTAAATGAAAGACATTGTTGAATTTTGTCTGCTTGACGTATCGCACGTATTCCTATTGTATTTAGCGTAGCCTAAGTTATATATGTATACGTGTGTGCGTGTTTGGTGGTACGTGTCCTAGTGGTTAGAGTGTGGCACTCACGACCACTAGATCGTGGTTTCGATTCCGGAACAG
>NC_142940.1:7528318-7548318 GCF_046866305.1 Octopus bimaculoides | reverse complement strand
GAGTTCGTAAACTTCCGCCTCATTTGATTAGGCAGGGTAAGGGTTGAGGTAAGATTGTTGGAGGCTAATGACGAATTGATGGTGGTGGTATTGATGTTGTTGTTGTTGTTAGTGGTGGTGGTGGTTGTGGTGGGGATGTTGGTGTTGCTATTGTTGTTGGTAGTTGTGATGGTAATGGTGGTGGTGGTAGTTGTCGTCGTAACGGTGGTGGCGTGATAGGGATGAGGTATATGATGGTGGCTGCAGGAGACTTTATGGGTGGCGATGGTGGTGATGGTGCTTGAGTATTTGTAACAGCCGTGGTGATTGACATGGTAGCGATGGTGACGGTGCAGATGGTGATTGTTGCTGTGGTGTTGATGTGGAGTTGATGGTAGTGGTGTGAGGATTATGGTGGCGGTGTGTAGGTGGTGCTGGTTGTGATGGTATTGTGGCGGTGAAGGTAGTGATAATGACGGTGCTGTTATGTAATTGGAATGACAGAAACGGTGAAAAAGACAGCAGACCCAATCGTATTTTGTAAGTAAAGGGGTGAGGGTGAGGCGAGTCAGTGAGGGTCGAGGGGTTGAAAGAGTGTGCGAGTGAAGGGGAGAGAGAGAGAGAGAGAGAGAGAGAGAGAGAGAGAGAGAGAGAGAGAGAGAGAGAGACGGGTTTCTTTCAATTTCTGTCCACCATATCCACTCCCAACAATTTGGCCGACCCGGGGCAATAGCAGTTGACAGTTGCCGAAGTTGCCAAGCAGTGGGACTGAACCTGGAACCATATGGTTGGGAAGCAAGCTTCTTTCCTAAGCAGATAATATAAGAGAGAAAGAATAAGAGAGAGAGAATAAGAGAGAGAGAATAAGAGAGAGAGAATAAGAGAGAGAGAATAAGAGAGAGAGGGGGGTTAAGAGAGAAGGAAATAGAGTGAAGCAAATGGAGAGAAGGAAAGGCTATACGAGAAAATAGAAGAAGCAAGAATAAAGAGAGAAGTACATAGAATGAAAGAGAGAAGTACATAGAATGAAAGAGAGAAGTACATAGAATGAAAGAGAGAAGTACATAGAATGAAAGAGAGAAGTACATAGAATGAAAGAGAGAAAGAGAGGCGGAATGAAAAGAGATAGAATATGAAGAATGAGAGGAGAAAAAAAATAAGGGAGAAGGAAATACTGTAAAAGAGAAATCTTAGAAAAAGGGAAAAAAAGATGAGAAAAGACTGAGGAAGAGAGAGAAGAAAATGAGAAAGGGCGTGTGAGAGATAGAAAAATAAAAGAGAGGAAAGGAACAAGACAGTGTGGGTTAAGGAGAGGGAGAGAAGGGATAGAGAGAGAGAGAAAGGGAGAGAAAGAGGGAGAATAGGGAAAGAAAACAATAAAGAAAAAGAAGACAGGGTGAGGCGTAGTGAGAGGAGAAGGAAAGAGCGAAGAGGAAAACTAAAATAGCAATAGATATCATCTGATCGATTTTACCCGATTTGGTCAGACTCGATCCCAATATCCTTCTTGATCCTACGTAGTATTTGAGGGGTCATCAGGGCAGAATTCTTTGTTCATATAGATATGGTAGATGTAGGGCTTTTTTGTTGTTGTCTTTTTTTTTACTGGACGGCCGTCCGTGTCTGCCGGTGTCCAGAATGATAAACTCCTCTTTCCGTTGGTCATTGGATGATTTCAATGAGCAACAGGACGGGGAAGCGATACGGCCTGAGATAATGGAGGAAGGGGTGTTGAGAGAGGGGGGGAGAAAGTGAGAGTGGAGAGGGAGAGAGAGAGAGAAATGGTGAGAGGGTTGGGAGACACAAGGCGGGAAAAGGAGACATCAGTAAGTTGATAGATAGATAAATACATTTCTTTTATTAGCCACACAGGGCTCAACGAAGATGGGACAAATACAATGTAGAGCTTTTCTTTTTGGGAGGGGGAAGGAAGGAAAAAAAAAAAAAAAAAAAAAAAAAATTGGTGGTGTCGATCAAAAGGGATCGTAGGAAGGGAAAAAGGGGCAGTTCGATCAAAAGGGATCGAAAAAAAAAGAAAAGGAAAGGCCGATCAATAGGGATCGTGTATCACACAGTAATGTTCTCGTGTAAAAAGAGGGGAGGACAGTTTAGGTTTAGCCGTGGAAGGAAAAGCCCACGGAAAAGACCACGGTAACCTTGGTCAATATTCTCATTGAAGAAACTATAACAGTAAGTGACTCTCTTTTGCCTTTTTGTTTTATTTTTATTTTTTCTTGTTCATAGGGTTATGCTCAAGATGGCTCCGTCGTTCACACGTGCCATCCTTGCTACATTCACCCATCTTTTTTTGAAGCATTCACTAGACAAGACTTCCCTTTCTACTCTCAACTTCCTCTTCAGGTGATACTTGAAGAAGTTGATGAGAGATTGCCCAGAGAGGAAAGTCTTTGTCTCTAGACCTTTCAGACGCGTCCACCATACACATTCTTTCGCCATAGCCACAAGTACGATGAAAATAGCTCTTCCTTCCCGTTTAAAGGAAGGAGGCGCGACAATATTCACGATAGACTCGGCTGATAGACCGACTCGTCCCACACGCGATAGCAGTTGTTCGACGTAAGCCCACAGCTCGGAAATGGTGGGACACTGTACGAGTGCGTGCAGAACGGTTTCGTCGCTCTGCCGGCATCTCGGACAGGTCGGCCCCGTGTTTCTCGAGCCATGCCTGTAGAGCTTAAATAGATAGATAGATGGATAGATGGATAGATGGATAGATAGGTAGATAGATAGATAGATAGATAGATAGATAGATAGATAGATAGATAGATAGATAGGACATAGTCATTTCAGAGTGACACTGAGAGAAAAGACGGTACATAATAACATGAACAAGAATGAGAACAGAATATTATATTTATGCTAATTTCGAGGAAACAGAAAGAGAAGAGGGATAGGCAGAGAGAATAATAAAGTGGAGAATTGAGGTAGAAGGTGGTGGTGCTGGTGATAGAGCGAGAATGTACATGATAATGTGGACAAGAGAGACACGTGACTGAGCATAATAATGTCGAGAAAATGGAGAGAAAGAAATATAATACGGGTAATAATATATGCAGAACATAAATTAATACGAGGCGGTGGGGGGGGGGGGGGGGGCAGTATGATAATATGGGAAAGGAAAAGATGAAACTGAAAATGATAATGTTGATGGTAGAAAGAGAAGGTGAGGGAAACAGAGACAGAGAAACGGAGAAAGAGAGAGGTAGTGAGAGGGACAGACAGAAAGGGAGAGAGAAAGAGTTTGAAAGTGTGGTGGCGAGTGAAGAGAATATTCTAGTTTGATGGCGGGAAAAGAAAACGGAGCTTGATAACGTGGAGGGGAGAAATACGTGATAAGGAAGAGCGAAAATGGCAAGAGAGAGAGAGAGAGACACACACACACGCACACGTACACAGAGAAAGAGAGAGAGGCACACACACACACACACACACACAGATATGATAATGTAGGGGAGAGATATGATAATGTTGGAAGCTGGTGCACGAAGATGCGGAGCCGCAGTATGATAATGTAGGGGGAAGAAAAGAAATGTGATGTGATGCATGGAAGAAGGAAAGGAAGAATGAGACAGAGAAAGATAGAAAGAGGATGGGAGCGATAGAGAAAGAGTGAGAGAAGGGGAGGAAGGCAGAGAGTGAAGAAAGTAACGGAGAAAGATAAATAGCGAGAGGGAGGGGAGAAAGAGAGAGAAAATGGTGTCTGAGACACACAGGAAGAGAAATAAAGACATAAAGGGTTAGTGTTAGCGGGAGAAATATATGTGGAGAGAGAGAGAGAGAGAACGTTGATCGTGTGTGTGTGTGTGTGTGTGTGTTTGTGGTGGAGTTAGAAACATATATATATATATATATATATATATATATATATATATATATATAGAGAGAGAGAGAGAGAGAGAGAGAGAGCGAGAGAGAGGGAGAGAGAAAGAAAGAGAGAGAGAAAGAGAAAGAAAGAAAGCAAAAGAGCGGGAGATGGAGAGTTATCGAAACAGAGAGACAAAGAGGCAGAAAGACAAAAGGAAGTCGTGTTCGCGTGATAAAGACAGTGACAGAGATACGGACGTTGAGAGAAAAAGATGGGAAAAGAAATTTGTGGATTAAGAGAGAGAGACAGAGAGAGAGAAAGAGAGAGACAGACAGACAGCGAGAGAGAGAGAGAGAAAGGGAGTGAGAGAGAGAGAAGGGGAGTTATCGAAACAGAGAGACAGAGATGGAGAAAGATGGAGGGGAGTGGTGCACGCGTGATAAAGACAGTGACAGAGATATGGACATAGGGAGAAAAAGATGGGGAAAGAAATTTGTGGATTAAGAGAGAGAAAGAGAGAGAGAGAGGGGGGAGAGAAGGAGAGAGAGAGAGAGAGAGAAGGAGAGACAGACAAACAGACAGATAGTATATGTGTGATAAAGGCAGACTTAGAAACAGAGAGGAGAGACAGAAAAGAAAAAGTGCAACAGAGAGAAAGAGACAGACAAAAAGACAGAGAGAGGGACAGACAGACAGACAGCCAGACAGAGAGACAGACAGACAGAGAAAGACAGACAGACAGAGAGAGACAGAGAGAGATAGAGAGCGAGAGAGGGACAGAGAGATTACGTCTGGTCAAGGGGGACAGAAGGAGAAATTCACACAAAAGAAGTGTGACAATTGTATTGATATTTAAATGGTGTGCAAGGTTTCAAATGTGACTTCAAGCCAATTTCATTCCTTTTGGCATTGTGAAGGAATCAATACAATACAATGTTAGGGGTTTGGGTGGGGGTGGGGGGAAAGTGAGTTGACGTGATAGGGTGGGGGAGTGAAGGGGATGATGGTGGTTGTGGTTGTGGTAGTGGTGGTAGTGGTGGTGATACAGGTGGTGCCGTTGATAATGGTAGTGGCGGTTATAGTAATAGTATAATAACGAGATAATATGACGGTGGCGATGGTGGTGGTGGTGGTGGTGGCGATGGTGGTGGTGGTGGTGGTGGCGGCAGTGGTGGTGGTGGTGGTGGTGATAGTATTGGTGATAGAACTGTTCCTCCGCGGTTACGGTAGCGGTTGTGGTGGCGGTTGTGGTTTTGGTGATGGCGATAATTTTGAAGTGATACTGTAGTGCTGGTGTTGGTGTAGGTGGCGTGGCAAATTGCGGTGGGGGGAGCTAAGGGATGGCGTTAGTGGGGGCATGGTAAACTGTGGTAGTAGTAGTGGTGGTGGTGGTGGTAGTGGTGGCGTTGGTTGTGGTAGTGGTTGTAGTAATGATAGTAGCAATGATGGTAGCGGTACTGTTGATTCTAGAGACAGCTGTGGCAGTAGTCGCGGTATTGGTGGTGGTTGTGGTGGTGGTGGTGGTACTGAGATGATGATGATACGGTGGTGGACGCGGTGGTAATGGTAGTGGTGGTAGTGTGGTGATGGTGGTGGTGATGGTGTGGTGGTGGTATTGGTGGTGGTGCTAGTTGTGGTGGTGATGGTAGTGGTGGTACTGAGATGATACGGTGGTGGTGGTGGTGGTGATGGTGGAGGGGAGAGGTTTTGTGGTGTCGTTGAAGATGGTGATGTCGATACATTTGACAGTACGGGTAGTGGTACTGTTGAGTACACAGACAGCGGTGGTAATGGTCGTCATGTTGTTACTAGTAGTGGTGGTGGTGGTCATCGTGGTAGTAGTGGTGGTGGCCCCGGGATGGTGCAGTGGTTGTGTTAGACGTTGTGAATTTCATGCTATCATGTCAATGGTAGTAGTAGTAGTGAGAGTGAAGGTGAGCGTGGTGGGGAGGGGTGACAGTGGTGGCAGATGTGTGAGTGGTATGGCTGGTTCTCGAAGCTGTACTGGTACGAGTTGTATTGGTGGTGGTCGTGGTCGTAGTGCTGTTTGCTATCGTCTTAAACGTTGGTCGTGTTTAGGGTTGTGACGACGACGATGGTGGTGGTGGTGGTGGTGGTGGTGGTAGAAGAGATGGGTGTTTGGTGGTGGAGGGAACGATAGTGATGGTAGTTTTAGACTTGTTTAGAAGAAATCAATGGACATAGATCGATTGATCGACAGGCAAACAGACAGACAGATAGATAGATAGATTGGTAGATAGACATATAGATAGATATGCAAGTAGATAGATAGATAGATAGATAGATAGATAGATAGATAGATATAAAGATAGATAGCGTGACAGGCAGACAGGCGACAATAATTGAATCAGAAAGAGAAACAAGGGATCTTAGTGGATAATTAAACAAAAACCAGGCGATAGAACCAAAATATCTCTTGCAAAGATAAGTATTTATACAGCCTTGTGAAATCGTATTTAATTCAATACTCGATAAATCAGCTGAATATACTCGATGTGAAATATCGGCAGTAAATATCAGAACTGTAATTATGCTCTGCAGTTGTGCAAATACAGCTGTAGTATTCGGTGCCCCCTGTATATGGGAGTACATGTGGAACACACCTAATACACGGTGGCTGGTTTCGTGAAATACTTCAAATATATACGTAAAATTCCATTGTCAGATTTGTACACACACACACTGCCAATTTCTCTCTCATACGCGTATTTTTATGTAATACATATGCAATCATACATAATCCCAAGTACAATACACATACATGCATATATATCTATGTGTGTGTTATACATGCGTGTGTATCTATATATATATATTAACACACGGTCGTACTGGAGCACCACCGTGAATTAGTGCGACTCACCAGGGTATATATACATGTGTGTTTTATATGTGTGTGTGTGTATATGCATGAATGAGTGAGTGATAAGTGGACAAACGAAAGAAAAGGACACTCATAACATTTAGTTGGAGCTTGAGACGGTTCCATGTGACCAAAGGTTTCGCAGACTTCTACCAGAAGCCCATCTCTTTTAGGCTTCTGTTAAAGGTCTGCAAAACCTTCCTTCGTATGGAACAGTATCAAGCCGTTTTAAATTATATATATATATATATATATATATATATATATATATATATATATATATATATATATATATATATATATATATATATATATATATATATATATATAATTATATATACATATATATGTATATTCATATATATACGTATATATATGTATATATATATAATTATATATATATATATATATATATATATATATATATATATATATATATATATATATATATATATATATATATATATATATATATATATATATATATCACTGAGGATTACTACAACACACAATCTTACAATCTCTTCTTTTATCTTTATCTTTCCGTCTCTCTCTTCATTCATCAACCCCTTACAAAACTTCTTGTCGGTCGTACATCTATCCCATACAAGGCTGTATATATATTTTTTCTACGCCAATACAGTTCTTGCCTCTTCTTCTATTCGCTTAGCGTTCATTTTATGCCATACACATAGTTAAGGGTAGACATAGTTAAGGATACACACGTGTCTGTGGAGTGCTCAGCCAGTTGAACGTTAATTTCACGAGCAAGCTGTTCCGTTGATCGGATCAACTGGAACCCTCGTCGTCGTAACCGACGGAGTGCCACGACGATTATTTTATCATTAACGAAGGCAGCGAGCTAGCAGAACCGTTACTGCGCAGGTCAAAAAGCTCGGGAATTTATTGCGGTTTTTTACCTTCCGAGTTCAAATTCCACCGCAACTGATATTGCCATGCGTCCTTCCAGGGTCGATAAAATAAGTACCAGTTGATCACTGGGGTCGATGGAATAGACAAGACCGCTTCCACAAAACTTCAGGCTTTGTGCCTATAATAGAAAGAACTATTATTATTAGTAGTAGTGGTAGTTACTGTTGTTGTTGTTGTAGCGGCAGTTCCATGTCATAGCTATTATTTTGGCATATTTTATGCAATAAAAAGTAGATAAAACGAGCAATAAAGAAAACAACACTAATGAAAGACTCATTGGATATTAACTCTTAAAAATATCTTCCTCGGTTGTAGCTAAGTTTGGAGAGGGGAGTGGTCTGTACGGGTGAATTTACGAATGCAGGGATCAAACCCGGATAGACCGTTTGACAATACTATAATCATCCGCTTGCTAAGTAAGTAAAAATAAACGAATAAATAGATAAATAAATATTTAAATAAATAAAGAGAATATTAACCAAAATAAATAATGAATAAAAGGCAATGAAAAATGAAGAAAAAGAAACAAAGACGAATAGCCGTTCGTTTCTCGTTCTTCGGTGCAGTGAGTAAGTCAACTAAACGAGTTAGAAAAACGAATAAATATAAATAAATATATAAAAGTACAATGAAATAAAATGGACGAATAATGTTGAGCAAGCAACACTCAGCATGATTCATTGAAATTTTGTTGTTGGAAAAGTGGTTCATTAGAGATATTTGTGATCGTCAGATGATCTTTGAATAGTTAAAATATATTTATAGCTCAATCAATACTGTATCGCTTTGTCTACGGAAAAACGAATAAGATAAACAGCTTCAGACGAAATTGGTTAAGTATCTTTTATAAAAGAAGGATAAAGTCGATGTAATTAAATGCTAATACATATGAAAGCTACTTTCTATGAAACAGTGAACACTTCCGTGATTCTCTTACCAAAATTTTTGGAACGAACGTCGGATTCTTGCAAAGATTCGTTAGCTTCTGCATTGATATACGAGGCCAACAGAGGTGTAAGTCATGAGCTCGTCTTCTGCACATCACCACTGGCACAAGTGCATGTAGGCAAATGGATATATGTGTATATATATATATATATATATATATATATATTTGAACGAATTTATGTTCTTTTGTATAACCATGCATGTGCATGTCTATACACATATACACCACCATATATGTGCGTGTATTAGTGCATAGCATTAAAGAGTACATAAACATATGTGTGTGTGTGTGTGTCTGTGTGTCTGTGTGTATGTACCTGCGACTGTGTATTTGTTTGCATACCCTTGATTCATATATATATATATATATATATACATATCGATAGACATGCACACAAATACACATATGTAGCTATCAAGAGATAGAGACGTTGTATGTGCTTGTGTGCAAGTTCATATGCATGTGTTCGCTTTGAGTAAGATGTACGTGTGCCTAAACGCGTGTGTTTGTGGACGAAGAAAGAAAGATTAAAAATAAAAAGAACGGAAAAGAAAAAGCGGGAAAAGAATTGATGGAGTAACGAGAACCAATAAGACGGAACACATGTCTTAAACAATTAACTTTCTATTATATCCAAATATTTCCTCTTCCTTATTTTCCCCGAGGATCACTATAACACACAATCTTACAATCTCTTCTTTTATCTTTATCTTTCCGTCTCTCTCTTCATTCATCAACCCCTTACAAAACTTTTTGTCGGTCGTACATCTATCCCATACAAGGCTGTATATATATATTTTCTACACCAATGCAGTTCTTGCCCCTTCTTCTATTCGCTCAGCGTTCATTTTATGTCATACATCTTTCGTTCTACCTGTCTACAGAACATCAAGACATTCAATCTCTAATTCACTCATTTCCTGACGGTCTATCTATCCATCCATCCATCTATCTATCTATCTATCTATCTATCTATCTATCTATCTATCTATCTATCTATCTATCTATCTATTTTTCTCTCCCTGCCTTCCTCCCTTCTCTCTCGCTCTCTCTCTCTATTTATCTATCTAGATCTATCTATCTATCTATCTATCTATCTATCTATCTATCTATCTATCTATCTAGCTAGCTATTTATTTATCTTTCTCCTCCTGCCTCCCTCCCTTTGTCTCCCTCCATCTGTCTCCCTCTCTATTTATCTATCTATCTATCTAAATTCTACATTGCATTGTCCCCTCTGTGTGTGACTCAATAAAGAAATCTATCTGTCTGTATATATCTCTCTCACTGTATGTATGTGTGCATGTGTATGTGTGTGTATTTCTGTGTCTGTGAATGCGTTAGTGTTTGTGTGTGTATGTGTGCAGACGTAACCATACACACATATCCATGTGTTTTGTGCCCGTATATGTGTTTATGTATATATATGTGTGTGTGTGTGTGTGTGTGTGTGTGAGAGAGAGAGAGAGAGAGAGAGAGAGAGAGAGAGAGAGAGAGAGAAAACTAGTGAGAGAGGTAGGCGTAATACAGACAAAAAGTGAGAGAGAGAGAGACAGTGAGTATTACAGCGCGAGACCTCAGCGTGCTGCAGATGAAACGGAGTGTTTGGAAGTTCGTATCAAGTTCCGGATATTGAAATGCATTTTCATTCATAATACTTAACTTCACACCTGGTGTCCGTACTCTCTACTCTTAATTAAGTTTATACTCGATCAAATAGAAAATACCCCACACAACCCCTGTCACAGTCCATTAAATGGTAAATGTGTTCTGCATCATAGACAACACAATAATCGACCGAGAGTAAAGGCGGTGAGCTGGCAGAAACGTTAGCACGCCGGGCGGAATGCTTAGAGGTATTTCGTCTGTCTTTATGTTCTGAGTTCAAATTCTGCCGAAGTTGGCTTTGTCTTTCCTCCTTTCGGGGGTCGATAAATTAAGTATCAGTTGCGTACTGGAGACGATCTAATCGTGTAGCCACCTCCCCAATCATTTCCGGTCTTGTGACGAGAGTAGAAAAGAATAATCGACCAAATGTGTGTGTGTGTGTGTGTGCGTGTGTGTGTGTGTATATATATATATATATATATATACACTCACATACATAGTCACACACCTAACGTCATTTTCAAATAAACACCTGCAACATATGACTGTGACATTTCTCATTCATTTAGGCCGAAATTTTATCATCAAATGACCAAACTATAAACACAGACTTGTAGTGTACTAATTTGTCGTACCGTGGCCATGCTGGGGCCACATGCACTTGTGTTCTATTCTAAGACGTCTTGGAAACTATAAATCAAGAACACAAAGCAACACCCGATCTGGGAATCGAATCCACGACCTCGCAATCGAACCATATATATATATATATATACTTTTCTACTTTAGGCACAAGGCCCGAAATTTTGAGGGTGGGGCCAGTTGATTAGATCGATCCTAGTATGCAACTGGTACTTATTTTATCGGCCCTGAAATATATATATATGGTTGTATATATGTAGAGAGAGACAGAGAGGGGGGGGGGAGAAATGTGGGTGTGTAATGTTTCATAGTATCTTACAGTATGTGTGTGTAATAAAATCGAGAAGAATAAACAAAATGTCGATGAGCAAACCGGTCTTTTGCCTCTAACTACTACCTAGCCTCACCCCGACGCCTCTCCTCCCACCAGGTAGGGATGGCCACAACCACCCTCGCCACCAGCCCCAACCCCAACACCAACAGCACCACCAGCAACAACAACAGTAATAACAACACTAGTTTGCTTTAGAAAATGTATCCGATGAACTTTCTTCTTCTTCGTATTGCTACAGTCGTTATTATTCCTGTTCCTTTTTTTTTTTTGGCTTTTTATCCGTTGATATTCTGGTTTTCATGTTGTACTTGTTGTTCTTCGTTTCGTTTCGTTTCGTTGTTACTGTGGTTGTTTTTATATTCTTTTTTTTTTCTTTTTAGTCGCGGTAGTAGGCGGTTCGTTCCGGTCAATGCTGAAACGTGTTCCTCATGTTAATTTTCTATAGCTTTTCGTCCACCGCCTTTTTCTTGTAGTTTTTTCTTTCTATTTCTTTCTTTTCTTTTTCCTTTTTGTTTTCTGTTCCTTGTCTTTCCTCCTTCGTCTTCTTCTCTAACAACTTCCTTACTACACAAGTTGAAAACAAATGTACCGCAACCTAAACATTTATAATTATTGTACTTTCTCGCTTCCTTGTTTTATTATGGTAGAGGGGTGGTCACTTGTTTTCACTTCGCAATGGATATATATATATATATCCATGTATTTATGTGTGTATACATATATATGTGTACATTCATATGTATGTGTCCTGTGTGTGTATGTGTGTGTGTGTGTGTGAGGTGTTTATTTATGTATTTAGTCACATCCTCCGCCATGCATATACGCTGAATGAAATCGCTCTTTTCCGCGTATTTAATCGCACAGACAAGCAGACATATATGTGTATATATACGTATGTGTGTGTCTATACATGTGTGTGTTTGTATGTGTATATATATATATATATATATATATATATAGAGAGAGAGAGAGAGAGAGAGAGATGCACATACACACACATACATTTACATATATGTATATATATATATATACATACATATATATATATATATATATATATATATATATATATATATATATATATATATATATATATATATATATATATATATATATATATATATACTCACACACACACATAATCACCCACCTTACGTCATTTTCAAATAAACACCTGCAACATATGGCTGTGACATTTCTCATTCATTCAGGTCGAAATTTTATCATCAAATGACCAAACTATAAATACAGACTTTTAGTGTACTAATTTGTCATACTGTGGCCATGCTGGGGCCACATGCACTTGTGTTCTATGCTAAGGCGTCTTGGAAACTATAAATCCAGGAACTTTTCAGCACTCACTCTCATCGTATATATGTATATATGGGAGTACGTCTGTGTGTGTATGTTTAATTAAATACGACAGAAGTAGTGTTAATACCAAAAAGTAATCTTGATCTCCAACTTAACGTAGAAGTTGTGTTAGAACACATACCTTTACTGTTGCAAATAGACCAGAGCCTACCTCCAATTTAACGCCTCTGCTACTACATGAACAACACTAGTACCAACACAGCATCAACTGCAGCACAACCACCACTACCAAAATTACCATCATCAATATGACATTTATCACCAGCAAGCACACTGAAACTAAGACCAGATGCACCATAGATTTTCCGGAACCCTCGATACCAAAGCCTGTTCGGAAGAGTGTTTTCTTCCGAACGAGATGTGGTTACGCTCTAAATTAAACGAATATTAAATTTACTTTAATAATTAAACAAAATACAAATAACTCTATATTAACATAAACGATGCGAGTTTATTAGTATTGTGCCAGGTAAAGTAGTGTGAAACAAGGCTGCCTTGTAAATTAGTTTGGTAGCGGCGGTGATTCGATTTTCCAGCTTGTAAAGTGTAGAGTTTAAGAGTTTGTGTATTATCAGTGCCCGGAAAAAATATATATTATCTGTAGTTTATATATGCGAAAAAGAAGCATACTCTAAACTATTAAAGGAGTAATATATTTTTTTAGGAAGTTAAATGTTATGGCAAGTCATAGAGTCGCCATTGGTTTCATACCTATAAAGCGATTAGCAGTATAAGCGTTTGCATTCGATATCGTGTGATCGTGGTTTCGATTTCCACTTAGTGCTCTTCAGCAAAACACATCATTTCATGTTGCTTCACTCTCCTCAGATAAAAGTGGGTAACCCTGCGAGGAACCACCCTCTGAACAAGATTATAAATTAGCCCTACTCACCTAGCCCGCGGGCTAGCATCGTAAAACTAAAACGAAGCAGAACACATTGCGATCATCGTTGTATAACAACATCCGATCATCTGTGCGATCACGTGATCACGTAATACAAACACAGACACACACACGCACATACATACATACATACATACATACATACATACATATAGAAGTTAAACGTCGACTGTCCGGAAACATTGCTTCCATACTCATTCGCGTTATTGATTTTTCCAAAGCAGTGGTGGTCACCTCTAAAATAAACAAATATTAAATTTATTTAAATAATTAAACGGAATGCAGGTACGTGTACTTTAGTATGAATGATACAAATTTATCAATGCCGTACTGTGCAAGGTGCCAATATATTAGTCTGGCGGCTGGGAGAATGTGAAATTCTTGTTCCTAAATTAGTGTGGATCTTCAGAGATTCCGGACCATCCAGTGACCGGAGATCGGGTGTTGTAGTTGTATCATTACCATAACCACATGTATCGCTACCTATTCTACCATAAATAGTTTCAACACCACAACGAATATGAATCATATCAAATATACCACTTTCGCCACCAGCACCAACACATACTGTGGCCTCTACCATAACCAACGGCCCTACCAGAACCGCATCCAGTACTACTAGCCGAACAAATCACCACTACAATAACCACTACATCCCTTTGCAGTACTACCACTATAACTGGTACATCAACCACCACTAATACCACTGCGATCACACAGCACCACCACCCCAGTTTATAGCGACACCTATACTGCTACCGCTAACACTATCAACACCACAATCGTCAACATCACCGACAACACCACCACCATTACTACCACTACCATCACCATCACCACCACCATCACCACCACCATTACCACTATTACTTCTACCAGCACCACAGCCACCACTAACACCACCACTACCACTACTATCACTATCACCACAGCATCACCAACACTACCACCACCATCACTACCAACACCACTACTACAGTTATTGCCACCACCATCACTACTACAACCATCACCTCGACAAACACCACCTGCACCGCTTCTACTACCATCCCTACCACCACTACAACGATCACCACTACCAACACCACAACCACAACTACCAGCAGTACTACCACCACCACTACCACTACCACGATCGCCTCCGTCACCATCACCATATGTTCAACGTTGACCACAACCGATCGTCACTACCACCACCACCACCACCATTACAACAGCCACCACCGCCGCCACCAACACTATACCATCCTCCGCCACTACAGCCACCATCACCGCAACCACCCACAACGTTATACACCAGCGTTTGGTTTCTTTTCTACATTATTTATGAAGCAGCCATTGTTACCAGAGATTTCAAACCAACTCGATTCCGGATGACAAAAGGAACCGAGTTTCTCTTTGAACTTTCATGAAAAGCCAATTTTACAGATGGTCTCACTAAGGAAATGCTTTATGCAATGATGATAATGCAAAAGTTAGGCTTCTGCCCGCTACGTCAGTGTTTCTCTGTGTGTGTGTGTGAGTGTATAGACATACATGATATGTATGTGTGTATATATATATATATATATATATATATATATATATATATATATATATATATATATATATATATATATATATATATATGTATATATATATATATACATACATATATGCATGTATGTATATATGTAAGTATATATGTAAGTATATATATATATATATATATATATATATATATATATATATATATATTTATATATATATAGATGTATATATATATATATATATATATATATATATATATATATATATATATATATAAGTATGTATGTATGTATGTATGTATACAGGTATGTATGTATATGCAAGCATAATCACACACATAGACGCAAATATGTTTATGTATGTGTTTTCGCATTAATGTTGATTAAATAAGAACCAGCAATTGTGTAGACAAATGAAAACCAGTTTTCAATGAGATTAACAACCAAACGCACCTTCCATAGACGCACAGTCATACAACCATGAGATCGTACATGCGCACACACGCACACACGCACACACGCAACCACACAAATGAATTCAACAGTCATACAAAACATTTCCGCTACAACTCCGAGAATACCTAAAGGTGATACATCAATACATGGACGTGCGAGTGTGTGCGTGTGAATGTATATATACATACATACATACATATATATATATATATATATATATATATATATATATATATATATATATATATATATATATATATATATACATATATATATGTATGTATATATTTATGTATCTATACGTATGTATATACATACATGTTTATATATATATATATATATATATATATATATATATATATATACATTTCGTCGGCGTCGGAAATCCGTTGAAGACCATGCATAAGATATGCGACACATATTTCTATGAATGAGCGTATGTATGTGTCTATATAATGACATATATATATATATATATATATATATATATATATATATATATATATATATATATATATATATATATATATATATATATATATATATGCATACATATATATGTATGTGTGTATATATTTATATGCATGTATGCATATATATGTATATATTTATTTATATATATACATGTATATATATATATGTATATATATTTACATATGTGTGTACAAGTATGTATGTATTTATATAATGACACGCACACTCACTCACATATACACATACATGTATATATATATATATATATATATATATATATATATATATATATATATATATATATATATATATATATATATATATATATATATATAATAGTAATAATAATAATAATAATAATAATAATAATAATAATAATAATAACGCGCACAAGGAGTGGATATTGTATAAAAGATAAAACACCATCCCTGACATTCTTAATTTGTGTGATTCAGGAACTGGGATTTTCCGACTAAATATTTTTCAGTATTTTTCCGACTGTGCAGTCTAAAGATCAAATCCTGCCGAAGTCAAGTTTAAGTTTGATACCACACCGGTCGATAAAATCAAGTAATTTTTCAGTATATGGTGGACGATGTAATCGAATAACACCATTCCTTTCAAAATGTTTGCCCTTGTGTCTAAATCGGAAAAAATAGCACCGTGAATAATATGGAGAAAACTCTTTACTGTTTGAATCGTCTCTCTACCTTCTGAGTTCAAATTCCGTCGAAGTCATTTTTACCTTCCGTTCTACTGGTCCGTTCTACCGGTCGCCGCCGTCGCCGTCGCGACCCCCTTCGGCCATGAATGACCATGGGATTGCACCTGCAAAGTTACCCTCGGAAGCACAAGTCTGGGCAAGGTTGTTTATGGCAGACTAGCAGTCGCCCATGCATGCCAGCCTCCCTTCTTCATGCCACCAGTGTTATCCAAAGGAAAGACAAAGGGGCCGATACAGTTTGGCACCAGTGACGTCACAACTCATTTCTACAGCTGAGTGAACTGGATAAACGTGAAATAAAGTGTCTTGCTCAAGAACAAAACACGCAGCCCGGACCAGAAATCGAACTCACATCCTCGCGATCTTAAGCTCGACGCTCTAACAACTGAGCCTTGCGCGTTCACATTCTACAGGTATCAGTCAAGTATTAGCATCGGTGATAGCCGTCTTTAAACCAAACTTGAAATTATTAAGATAATAAATAAATTATTCTATCGGTATTTTTTGCCGAGCTTTACGTTACGGTGACACCATCAAAAAAACACCGGTACCATTCAAGTATTGGTATTGGTGATGGCGACTTAACCTTCTCATTACATAGCTGGCCTTGTGCCAAATTTTGAATTATTAAGATGGTAACCTCACAGAATCGTTAACGCGTCGGACAAAATGTTTATCGGCATTGCTTCCGGTTCTTAGCATTCTCCATTCAAAAATCGCCGAAACCAATTTCAGCTTTTCATCCTAATACGGTCGATAAAGTAAAGTACTAGTCAGGTATTCTTTTCTACTCTAGGCACAAGGCCCTCCCCCAACATTTCAGGCTCTGTGCTTATAACATTATTAAGTCGACGAGATAGTAGAATCGGTAGAGCGTCGAAACGAATTTTTTTTTTTTTTTGCGGTCTTTGCTCCGACACTTTACATTCTGAGTTCAAATCTTGCCTGGGTCAATTCGCGCATTTTATCCTACCAGTGCTGATAAAATAATCGAACAATCAAATCAGATCGAGACATTGATAGTATCGAACAACCCCTGCTCCGCTCCTTCAACCCGCCCCCACTCGCACGCATACTTCCATCAAACTGCTAGCCTCATGATAATAGTAGACACCATTTTCTAAATTTATTATCATTAATTTTTATGCCGTCTACCTTTTTGGTTAATCATCGTCGCCATACTCACTTTAGAATTCATTAATCACATGATACATCGGAAATATTTTAATCTTATAAATCGACTCCAGAAGCCACGTATTCATAGATTTATAGTAAATCTAATACAAATAAGTCTATATATTTAAATTAAACGATTTTCAAAGCATGTAAACGTATTAATTATGTATTGGATACTGATCATCAAAAGATACAGATTGTACCAAGTCTTTTTCTTAATTATTATCATATTATTTCATTTTATATTATGTTATTTAATTATTTTTTATATTATGTTATTTTATTTATTTATTTTATATTTTTTCTTGTGTATGTTACTCAGGCTGAAATGTAAAGGTTAGACGTTCTAATAGCAGAAGTTCAGAAAATGAAATATAAATATTAAAATTAAAGAGCGAATAAAAAAAAAAACTACAAACAAGATAAATAATTTGTGTAACGCAAAATACTAATTAAGATTACGACAGTAAAACGCGTCTGTATATGCGTGCGTTTATATGCGAATATATGTATACACTTGCGTATGTATACATCCATATACACATACATACGTAAATACATACATACATATACACGTATACACACACATACACACACATACATATATATATATATATATATATATATATATATATATATATATATATATATATATATATATATATATGTGTGTGTGTGTGTGTGTGTGTATGTATGTGTGTGTATGTGTGTGTATACGTGTATATGAGGGAATAGATAGATATATAGACAGATAGATAGTGTGGGAGAGAGAGAGAGAGAGAGAGAGAGAGAGAGAGAATCGGAATGAGAGAGAAGTGATTAAAAATACTATATACTAAAATTATTTTAAAATTTCCCAAAACAAAAAAAAAGACAAAAAGAAACACACGCACAGACAAAAAAAAATAAAAACAAAGAAATACCAACCACACATTGCCACTACTTCAAATTCGTGTCACTTTGAAAGTAGCCAATTATAATATTGATGAGGAAGATTTTAGAATAATTAATCAACCTGAAGCAATTAATTCAAATAATTAGTGATTAAGTTTCAGATGGACGGGAAAAACTTCATCATACATTTAAAAGTTATAAAACAATTAAATAAATATATGTTTAATAAATAAATAAATAATTGTATAAATATATAAAAGGTATTACCTTATTTGGAAGGTGGAGAGTGGAATTTAAATCTGTACTGAGAGAAAAGACTGAAGTCTAGATTTATTTAGAATCATGCCACAGCACGCACTCTCTCTTTCAACATATATATATATATAATTAGCCCTGAAACTCGAGTCGCCTTTATATATATATATTTATATTTATATATTTATATATTTGATCCTTTATATTGAACACTCAATATTTCATCTACATTCAATACTTTCTTTCAGGGTGCCATCCATTTTTATGTTATTTTATTTTATATTGTATATTGTATATCATATTATATATTGTATATTCCATATTCTATACCCCACATTAGTTCTGCAGGAATATAAATAAAACATAAAAAACAGACAGTGTTGGAACTCTTTTAAGCAAAATAATATATTCCTCTATACACAATCATACAAAAAAACCCACCTTTTTTGTATTTATTTTTACTCGCATATATATATATATATATATATATATATACACGTATAAATATCTATACACACACACATATATATATGCACATACATATACATATATATATATATATATATATATATATATATATATATATATATACATACAAACACACACACACTTTCACACACGAGGCTATGTATATGTGTGTCTCTCAGTGGGTTTCAATGTAAAAGTTTAAAGCGTACATGGTGTATACACATGTATTCCGTGTAATGGCGGTGTTTTTTTGTTTTTTTTAGATATTTTCAAATGTATTTTTCGCTTTCTTTCTATCGTTTGATTAAATACCCTCAATTTAGTTTCATAATCTCTTTCTCATTTCGATCTCTTTTAAAGTTCTACATCTGTCTGTTGGTCTTTCTGTCTGCATGGCTGCTGCTCCGTTTTTCTCTCCCCCTTTGTCTCACTCTCTCTCTTTCTCTCTCTCTAATTCTCTCTCTCTCTCTGTCAACATATTTGTGCATCTGCATGTATAGAGACACAAAAACGCACATTTATGTACATATGATGACAGAGTTGAAGATGATGATGATGAACATCATCATCATGGTCATGACGATGATAGTA
>NC_142940.1:7518318-7523318 GCF_046866305.1 Octopus bimaculoides | reverse complement strand
GTTTCGTGGTTTCAAACCTTACCGAATACAAGACGAGTAGTTTTTTGGGTTTTTTTTTTACCTTGATGTCGTCTGCTAATTGTTGGTCCCCTTTCATGTCGCGAATAAATTTGATATCTTCTAATTTCAGCGTAACTTTTTAATTTCGACCAAAGCGATCAATGCAATAAATACGAAACTTGAAATGTATGTGAAGAATCGATTTCTACGACTAAACTCACCAAAGCGGAGCTCCACCATGGCCTGGTCGCTGTCCACTCACTGATTCAAATATACAATAAATGTTAGATGTGATGATGACTAAGCTGGCCGAAACATCGAAATCATTGTCAATACGATTCTTTTGGCAGAATAATTTGCATTGATTGATCCTTCAGTTTAATGTAAAGTTGTTTTTTTCATTATAATGCATACGTAAAAGCGACGAGCTGGCAGAATCGTTAGCACACCGGGCAAAATACTTAGCGGTATTTCGTCTGTCTTTATGTTCTGCGTTCAAATTCCGCCGAGGTCGACTTTGCCTTTCATCTTTTCGGGGTTGATAAATTAAGTATCAGTTACGTACTGGATCTATCTAATCGACTTGCCCCTTCCCCCAAAATTTCGGGCCTTGTGCCTAGAGTAGAAAATAATTAACGGTATTTCGCTCGTCGTTACTTTCTGAGTTCGAACTGCACCGAGATTGACTTTACCTTTCATCCTTTCGGGATCGATAAATTAAGTACCAGTTGAGTACTGGGGTCGATGTAATCCCCTTCTCCATATCTCAGGCCTTGTACCTATAACAAACGATTATAAAACATACGTAAAAGGCGGCGAGCTAGCAGAATCGTTGGCACGCCGGGCAAGATGCATCACAGATTTCGTCTGTCTCTATATTCTGAGTTCAAATTACGCCTAGGTTAACGTTTCCTTTTATCCTTTTGGGATCGATAAAATAATTACCAGTTGAACACTGAGGTCGATGTGATTGACAATGCACTTCTCCACAAATTCCAGGTCTTGTGCCTGTTGTAGAAAGGATTATCATATACACGTAGGTACATGCATGATCACTTAACACCATTTAATTATTTAACACACACACACACATATATATATATGCATACACGAGGGCTTGTGTGTGTGCGTGTGTGTATATCTATGCATGTGAACGTGTTTTCTTGTTTGTCTCCCACCATTTCATAAGCAATTCTCGTTTGATAGGCAATGTCTGTTTACGTTCCCATAACTTAACGCTCGGGCAATGAAGACCGATAAAATAAATACCAGGCTTTAAAAAAAACACGTCCTGGTCACTACGCGTCTGTTGCACCAGCATGGTCGCAATACTATGATTGAAACAAATAGCTTGATATAAGATTAATGATCATCATCATCATTTCTATAGTCACTATCATCATCATCATCATCATCATCATCATTATAATCATGATCATCATCTTCCTCCTCCTCTCGCCTTCGTCATTACCTTCATCCTCATCTGCATCGTTCTCCTCATGGCCATCACTGTCTTTGTTGTCAACGTCATCGTCAGCATCATCAACACCAGTACCATCAACACCTTCATCATCATCGTTGTTAATCTTCCTTATCATCATCATAATCTTCAACATCTACATCTCCATCACTCGTACAATCATCACCACCATCACTACCACAATTATCTTCATCAGCAGCAGCATCGTCACCACCATGATCATGATCATCATCATCAACATCATCATCATTATCTTCATCACCATCATCATTATCATCATTATCATCAACATCGTCATCATCATCATCATCACCATCATCATCATCATCATCGGCATTATCATCGACGTCGTCGTCATCATCATCATCATATCATCATCATCATCATCATCATCATTATCATCACCATCATCAGTATCGTCATCTTGATCACCATCACCATCACCGCCACCATCACCGTCGGATATATCATTATTCATTATTCATAGACTGAATGAGATCGATCTGCTTTCTACCAACACAATAATATCTACGTATATAAAAAAATAAATAAAATCAAGTTTGCAAAGTCGAACAACATTTTTTTCTGTTAATTTTATTTTAGATTTATTTATTTTGCTCGTTTCGCTGTTTGTGAGGAATTGAATAAGAATTAAATAGATGTAACTACATTTCGGAATGGTGCGTTGGTTGGAGGGTGGAGTGGGGAGATTCCTATGTATTTACTCTTTTTATTATCTTTTTTTGTTTCCAGTTCCACAAGGATCATTTATGGCAACGTATTTAACTGGACCGCTTTTCGACAAATGTCTAATTGAATTTCATATTAGTTAGAGTTTGGCGGGAAAGCGAATGAGGATAACCGTCATTTTTTCTCTCCCAAATGGATAATAACACATACGTATACATCCATCCATTTACGCATATATACATGTATACATACACATACACACAGACAAACAAATACACACGCTCTCTCTTTCACACACAGAAACGCGTGGGCACGTACACACACACTCGCAAACACACACACTCTCACGCATATATATATATATATATATATATATATATATATACATATATTCATTACACCATATATGCATTATTTTTTTTTATGCACACACATGTACATATGTATATAAAATTATGCCTATATTTATTACGGCATATTTCTATAAAAATATATGTATAGTGAGTGGATATACTTAAATACAATATTGATGTAAATGCACACATTTATATATATACATATATATATATATACATATGCATATATATGTATATATATATGTACATGCATGCATATATGTATATATGTATATATATATATATATATATATATATATATATATATATATATATATATATATATATATATATATATATATATATATACATACATTATTATGTAAATATGTACATATACACATATATATACATAGATATACATGTATGCATATCTATATACATACGTATACATACATATATATATATGAATGTATATATATATATATATATATATATATATATATATATATATATATATATATATATATATATATATATATATACATACATTATTATGTAAATATGTACATATACACATATATATACATAGATATACATATATGCATATCTATATACATACGTATACATACATATATATACGTACATATATATATATGAATGTATATATATATATATATATATATATATATATATATATATATATATATATATATATATATATATATATAAACATAACTTTTACCTCAAAGTAAACAACGGCATAATAACAATAACAACAACAATACTACTACTACCACTACTACTACTACTACTACTACTACTACTACTACTACTACTACTACTAATAATAATAATAATAATAATAATAATAATTAGGCATAGATATAAATTCCCCCACCCCTTTCATGTCCACACAGACACATCCACACAACGGGTCGGCCACCATCATTACATTAATGCGCGTTTCTTTTTAATATTTTCTTTATTCCACATTTTGTTTATTCCAAATATATACATGTGTTCCTTTTTCTATTTTTCTGTTTCCCGGCTTTTCACCTTCCCCACCGCATTTATTTATTCATTTACTATAATAATAATAATAATAATAATAATAATAATAATAATAATAATAATAATAATAATAATAATAATTATTATTATTATTATTATTATTATTATTATTATTATTATTATTATTATTAACATCAACATCATCATCATCATCATGACTGTTATAACGATTTTTATTATTGTTACTATATTAATAATATTATTCTTATCAATATTATCATCATTATTATTCTCATCTCCCTCGTCTTTCGCCCTGATGGCAAAGAAATGAAATCATTATTATTATTATTATTATTATTATTATTATTATTATTATTATTATTATTATTATTATTATTATTATTATCATTATTATTGTTGTTGTTGTTGTTGTTGTTATTATTATTATTATAAAAGAAATCATTATTATTATGAAAGAAAATATTATTATTATTATTAGTAGTAGTAGTAGTAGTAGTAGTAGTAGTAGTAGTAGTAGTAGTAGTAGTAGCAGCAGTAGTAATACTGGTAGTATTTTTATTATTTTATCATCATCATCATCATCATCATCATCATCATCATCATTATCATTATCCATATTATCATTGTTATTCTTATTAATATCATTATTAGTGTTATTATCATCAATATTATAACTATAATTAGTATTGTTATTATCCTTATTATGAGCGTTATCAATATCGTTATCATCATCATCATCATCATCATCATCATCATCTCCATCACCATCATCATTTACGCTATCATTTTTATTTTCATTATTATTATTATTGCTTCCATAATTCATCATCTTTTTCTTCTTCTTCTCATCATTATTATCATTATTACTGTCAGTGTGGTTGTTTTTGTTGTTCTTGTTGTTGTGGTTTTGGTTACAGTGGTTCATATTCTATGTACATAAATGCGTATTATAAATTAATGCTATCAAGACCGCTATACGGAGAATGTAATGTTTATGGTATGAAGAATGCGCGATTCTCCATTGAGATCATAATTGTATTTTTTTCCTATTGTCTTGTCTCGTTTTTTCGCTTCCTCCAGTCTTGTTATTCTTTCTTTATCTTTTGTCAATAATATTCTATATATATTGTTATTCCTATATTTTATTAATTTTACATATTTGTTTTGAATATATTTTTTTTGGTGGGGGGCTATTTATTTATAGCGTTTTCGTTTTTCGTTCTTTTCTTTTTCGTTTAAACAATATTAACAACGTTGCTTTATTTATTGTTTATTTTATTGATATTACATTACATTGGTTGGATTTTTTCATAATTACATTATTATTATTATTATTATTATTATTATTATTATTATTATTATTATTATTATTATTATTATTATTATTATTATTTTGTTAGGAAATTTTGTTATAATTAATATTGATATTATTATTATTATTAATATTATTAATATTGTCA
>NC_142940.1:7508318-7513318 GCF_046866305.1 Octopus bimaculoides | reverse complement strand
TGCTTTTAAACCTACAAGCGAAAAGAGTCTGAGAAACAATTTAGATTTCCGGTTTTAGCGATTTCGGTTAATTAAACGAATGACTGTGATAAAGGCCTTATCATGAAGTCTCAGGTTATTTCTCCAAGCTCTACCATTCATTCCTGTCTGTCTTTCTTTCCTCATTCTTTTTCTATCTCTTCCCGTCTCCCTATAACATATGTAATATACAATCATATATACATACATACATATATATATATATATATATATATATATATATATATATATATACATATACTCAGATGCATTATATATATATATGTGTGTGTGTGTATGTATGTATGCATATATGTATGTATCTATGTGTGCATACACATTTATGTACAATTTGTATTATACGTTACAGTATTTGTAAATAAGCGAATATATACAAAAATGATTTTTTTACAGATATGAACATTAATGTTCCACAAATCGATACATTTTTTTTTATTTTCTGGATCCAAGGGTTTCGATACAACTACGTCGTCATCAGCGGGGAAAAGAGATTTATATAGAACTGTTATAACTTCATTGACGACGGTGAACAGGTGTGGGCGCCGTTTGTGAGGCACGCCTTCCCGCAGCTCGTCTCACTCACCGAACTGCAAACATGGATCAGGAAGAGACCGAAACTGGGCGAATGGCACCGCGAGTGTCGCCAAGCTCTACAACAGCTCTGCCGTCCGGGATCAAACTTGTGCAACTTCCAAACGACCAATGCGTTCTATAGAGGACTAGTGGAGGGGAGGTCTGACGACACTCTCGGGGCAAACCTGGGTGTCGACGAGAAATTCTTAACCCGCCTTTTCAAGACGACGTTCGGGCCGGGGCCTATGGATAATTTCCAGAGATCCCTGGCTTGGCAATGCTATCGAGACGCACTACCAGTTCGAGAGAAGATCTACAGACACGGTTCGAAAACCACCGGACCGACCTGCCAGAGATGCGGTCAGAGCGACGAAACCGTTCTGCACGCACTCGTGCAGTGTCCAGATATTTCAGAGCTGTGGACCTTCGTCGAACGGCTGTTGTCGCGTGTGGGACGAGCCCACTTATCAGCCGAGTCTATCGTGAATATTGTTCCGCCACCTTCCTTTAAACGGGAAGGAAAAACGGCTTTTGTAACACTGATAGCTATGGCAAAAGAATGCGTGTGGTGGACGCGTTTGAAAGGTCTACAGACAAACACTTTCCTCTCTGGTCAATCGCTCGTCAACTTTTTCAAGTACCACTTGAAAAGGAGGATGAGGATAGAGAGGAAGGTGTTGTCGAATGAAAGTTTCAATAAAAAATGGGTAAATGTGGCAAGAATGGTAAGAATGAAAGACGACACCATTTTAAGCATAGACTTGTAACAAAAAGAGACAAAAAGAGAGAACGTACTTATTTTCATGTACCTTTCAAAAAAAAAGCCTGAGGTCACCGTGGTCTTTTCCGTAGGCTTTTCTCTCCACGGATAAACCTAATCTGTTCCCCGTTTTTTACATCGACTGTGATACACGATCCCTATTGATCGCCCCCCCCCAGGGTTTTTTTTTTTCTTCCCGCGATCCCTTTTGATCCAAATCATCCCCCCCCCAAAAGCTCTACTTTGTAATTTGTCCATTTTCTGTATTTAGCCCTGTGTGGCTATAATAAAAAGATATCTACCTATCCATCCGTCCATATGTCTATCTATCTATCTATCTATCTATCTATCTATCTATCTATCTATCTATCAATTTATATATATATATACATGCATGCACACACATATGTTTATATTTATACATATATATTTACAAATGATAAAGAGAGAGATATTTATAATTATATATATGCACACGTATATACACACAATTCCTACGTATATCATACATATGTATATTTGTGTCTGCATATAAGTGTGTGTGAGTATGTGCGGGTGAGTGCATGTGTATATAACATAAGTGTGCATATTCATGCACGTACTTTTGCATCTACGTGTAGATATATCTTATCATCGATCCTGCAACGAAATCTAATTGACAAGAACAACATTAACAAAAATAACAACAACAAGCCCTATCTCAAGAGTTTTATTATAAACAAAACGTGAAGGTCAGTTATATTTCGTTAGAACAGATCTAGTTTGCTGGTCCTCCAGTGGAATCAAACTAGACGTACAAGAGTGAAAAATTGCCTTTATTGGTGCCTTTGCTGACGAATAATGGCGTCATAGAAAGAATTTTATGATTCTTCGATGCTTTATCTCCTGCAACATACTGTAAAGTTTTTAGGAAATTTCCCTAAGATACGCTTCAGCTGATATAGGCGAAAAATCTGTGTGGCTCCATGTTATTCCCCTCTCTTTTCAGTGCCAGAGCAAGCGGTGCGTATAAAAGAACTGTAATTATGTATTGTGAAAAATCCACATTTTTCGGAGTTCCGTATTCAGCGTGGCAAAACAAAGTAGAATGCGTGCCATAAATTAATGTTATTCCAACGTGGATGTTGTAATGTTTCTAAGTACAAATAGCCATTCTGCTATGTTTATATTTCCAAATAAATATACACAAAGCTCTCTTTATGCACACACACACACACACACACACACACACACACACACACACACACACACACACACACACACACAAATATGCACACCCATGAATACATACACATACATATACATACCCATACACATAGACAGAAACAAAGAACACACGCAAGCATATATTCGGACATTCAGACACACGTATACAATATTTGCACATACGCAAGCGCTAAGTCATACACAACCATATGCATATAAGCTATTTCATTTATATATATGTCTTTATATATAGTGCCTACCTATAAATCTATCTATCTATATATGTGTTTGCGTGATTGTGTGTGTGTGTGTGTGTGCGTGATTGTGTGTGTGTGTGTGTGTGTGCGTGATTGTGTGTGTGTGTGTGTGTGTGTTTGTATACATATATGGGAAAGGAACATATACATCCATACATACATACATACATATATACATGCACAACATATGTTTACATATGTGCATATGGAAGTGAGTCTTGTTTGCGTTTTTGTGTGTATATAAGCATATATATATATATATATATATATATATATAGAGAGAGAGAGAGAGAGAGAGAGAGAGATAGAGAGATGCATGAATATGTGTGTGCGTGTATATAAGTATATATACATATAAATATATATATATATACATAATATATATGCATTTATGTGTGTGTATATATATATAATATATATATATGTATTTATGTATATATATATATATATATATATATATATATATATATATATATATATATATATATATATATATATATATGTATATATATATATATACATAAATACATATATACATATATATATTATATATATATATATATATATTATATATATATACGTATTTATACACATCTAGATACGCATGCGCATATATGTGTGTATATATGTATGTATATGTATAGAGGTATAGAAATATCAAACAACCTAACGCAATAGTCCTCTGCATTACATAAATGGTCTCCAAACTACTTTTATTATCCTTACAACATTCGCATGTAAACGAACATAAACGTACATCTCCGCTGTCTTGCAGTACAAACTCCTCTCTCTCTCTTTCTCTCTCGCTGTTTCTTTTTTTCATATTCTCATTTCCTCCCTCCCCCCTCTCATAAGTCTTCAATATACATATCGCAATCTACTTAAGTGTATTACCGTTTCGCACACAACCATCTGTGAATTTATCAATATATTTTGTAAACGGGATGTTGCGATATATCTTCTGCAGGGCTAAGTGTCAGTGGAACAACTCACTGGTTTCTGTCGCGCCTATTCACATGAATATATGTGTAAGTATATACCTTGACGTACTAATGTGCTTGCGTGCATGTGTGCATGTGCGTATGTGTGAGTGTGTGTACAAACAACACCAGCTTGAGATATTATAGACCAATTAAAAGCGGTGAGCTAACAGAATCGTTAACTCGCTGGGCGAATTGCTTAGCGTTTATTTCGTGCATCTTTAAGATCGGAGTTCGTGTTCCACCGAGGTCGACTTTGCCTTTCATCCTTCGGGGTTCGATATAATAATAATTACCAGTTGAGCACTGTGGGTCAATGTAATCGACTTACCCCCTCCCCCGAAGTTGCTGGCCTCGAAGAAAACTTTCAAACCAATATTATAAATCTATTTGAGGCGGCGAGATGGTGGAATCGTTAGCACGCCGGGCAATATGCTTACGTTTTCAGTTGAAAATTCGCTGATGTCGACTTTGCCTTTCATCCTGTCGAGGTCGATAAAACAGGCTCCAGCTGAAGAATGGGGTCGATGTAATCGACTTACCTATCCCGCTAATTTGGCTCCTGGTGCCAAAATTTCAAACCAATATTATGAATTCGTATCAAGGCGGCGAGTATACAGAATCGTTACCGCACCGGACAAAATGCACAGCATCATTTTTTCCGACTTCCTCTTCTGAGTTCAAATACCATTGGCGTCGACTTTGCCTTTCATCCTTTCGAGGCCGATTAAATAAGTACCAGTTGAGTACTGCGATCGATGTAATCGACTCAGCCCCCACCCAGAATTGATGACCTTGAGCCAAAATTTGGAGTAAATATTATAATTTGATATACACATTCGTTAAAAAAAAAACATTACGTAGAAATTACTATGAGTATAAAATATACAGGGTGTTGGCGAGATTTTACAGTTTCTGTTTTTAGGAACAGCTTGCTGTAATGGTGAACGGTCAATGGCGTTGGAGAGCATAAAGATTAAAACTGTAGTTGAGAACAATTTAGCTGACACGGAGGATAGAAATCATTTGAATATTAGAAAAGAGATACTTGTATTATGATGATTCGTACCGTGTGGTATCAAAATCCCGGGTAGTTACCGGGTAGTATAAAAATCGCGCCGGGTTGTATCAAAATGCTGACGTCATGACTGTTGTCAATGCACTGTGACACTGTACAAGCTGTAA
>NC_142940.1:7500818-7505818 GCF_046866305.1 Octopus bimaculoides | reverse complement strand
GTGTGTGTGTGTGTGTATTTGTGTGTGGGTGTGCTAGAGAAGTGAGGGAAGATGAGTTAAGGTGGATATTTCTTGTAGGGGCGCGGAAGTGGGGAGAGTGTGTGGGTTGATGAGTAAGAAAAGATGACCAGGAAAACAAAACCCCCACTGCAATAGCCGAAGTCAACTAGAGGGCACAACACGAATAATTAGATCGGAAATGCCTAAGGGCTAATACGTATGATGTTCCTTCTTGCACCTGTAAATGCATAGCTGCACGCACAAATTTACGCACTGGCACGAGCGCACACATACACACACACACACACACACACACACACACTCATATGAATACGAATTCACGCGTTGTGTTTGCGTGCGTGAGAGCGTGCGTTCGTGCATGTGTGTCTGCACACACATGTATGTGGATGGATGTCTGCGTCTATAAGCTCATACACGCACGTACAGAGATACGCTTATGTGTGTGAGTGTGTATGTGTGTGTGTGTGTGTGTGTGTGTGTGTGTGTGTGTGTGTGTGTGTGTTTATAGGTAGGTGCAGTAGTGGCTGTGTGGTATGTACCTTGCTTGTTCTCAACCACATGGTTCCGAGTTCAATCCCACTGCATAGCACCTTGGGTAGGTTTCTTCTACTATACCCTCGTGCCGACCAAAGCCTTGTCAGTGGAATTGATATTCGGAAACTGAAAGAAGCTCGTCGTATATATATATATATATATATATATATATATATATATATATATATATATATATATATATATGTACGTGTGTATATGTTTGAGTCTCTGTGCTTGTCCCTCCAACATCGCTTGACAACCGATGCTGGTGTGTTTATGTCCCCGTAACTTAGCGGTTCGGCCAAAGAGACCGTTAGAATAAGTACTAGGCTTACAAAGAATAAGTCCCGGGGTCGATTTGCTCGACTGAAGGCGGTGCTCCAGTATGGCCACAGTCAAATGACTGAAACAAGTAAAACGAGTAAAAGAATAAAAGAATATATATATATATATATATATATATATATATATATATATATATATATATATATATATATATATATATATATATATATATATAGATAGATAGATAGATAGATAGATAGATACATACATACATACATACATACATATATATATACATATATATATACATATATATACTTACCAGTTATATCTGCACAATTTATATGCTGTAATTATTATAAACCATGTTATTTATGTTGTGAAGAATAGAAAAGAATTGAATGCCGAATATAGAATAAATCTTTTAACAAATCGATCGTTATTATTTTTCAAGGTTACACCATTCCGTAGCTCAGGACCACAAGTCATCTCCAAAATCAGTGTATTGCTTCGTGCAGCAAAATGTCCTTTCACTCAGTCTCGTCAACATTTGCAGTTCTGTGGTTCTGCACTTGACTTCCTGAATCTTCTGCCATGACTGACGATGTAATGTTAGAACTCCCAGAAATCATGCATGGTTGCAAAATCTGGTATTTAGCATATTTCATGTTTCTTGGAATTTCCGTTTCTTTCTTTGTTTTTTTTTTTACAAATCTGATTCATTTCCATATCATTTAATTTACCTTAGACTATAAATGTGTCCTAATTCCATTTTTTTTTTCCGTTATTTCGTTTTATATTTAACCTTATATCTACTGGAGATAAGGTCGATGATGGCTGATGAGTCAGAAACATGTGTCAATCACTCTCCTCCTATCGCCAACCATAAATTTCCGTCTATTAAATCTACTAAAGGATTTAGTCGGCGCGGAGCTATAGCAGCAAAGTAGAAGATCCTTGCCCAAACTACTACACAATAGAACTGAACCCGGAAGGATGTGTTTTGAGATCAAACTGCTTACCACACAGCCACGCCAGCGACTAGTATTTATCAATGTTTCAATAATCCATTTGTGCAATTTACAATTTATCGGTGTGAAATAAACGTCTTACGAGTAGTCGTGTGGAATCTAAGCCAATTTATGACTAATTTGTCTTTTGGTTTTGTTTCACCATAATCTAACACAAGAACGACGGTCTAGTTACAACTAGAGACCACATCTTTTAGTTATCGACTGATGAGAGATGTCGCACTATATCTCTCCCTTTTAATTTTCTGCTAATTTCTTTCTTCCTCCTCCTTCTCCTTCTATAAATTGCCTTTAACGGGTTTTTTTCTAAATAACTTACCGGCGTTCCCTTCATCATATATGCAGTCATCACATTCGGTTCCAATCTCTTATTGATGCCTTTTGTTTCACTCTTTTTTCCCAAATGAGAAGATTGCATTGTTTTACATCATTTTATTCCTTCTGGAATAATACCACTGCTATCAGCGAAACATATGTCGGAAGTATAAAGATCTGAATAACACCTTCATTTAACTCCATTTATATATATATATATATATATATATATATATATATATATATATATATATATATGACGGGTATCTTTTAGTTTCCCTTAGCCAAATCAACTCACAGGGCGTTGTTCGACCTGGGGCTACATTAGAAGATGTCCAAGGTGTCTATTATATTTTTATTTTGTTATCAATTTTATTTTTGGTGATGGGCGGATTCGATTTCAAAGCTTCATCAAGATAGACCGTAGCCAATTAGAAAAGAACTTTATTAGTAATTAAACCGAAACCCACGGGGCTAATTCCGACAGTGATTGACGACGGAAAGATAAGGATGTCGAAGCAAGAAAACCAATTTTCAAGGCAAATACATACGCTACGTTTATATTCAGTTTCCTTGACAACCGAGTAATATTCAAATTATATCTGCAAGGGTTTTTCGGGATAATAAACAGTTGGAAATATTATCATTTAATCTCCAAATAGAACTTAATTGAAGGAAGTAAAGTGGCGACATAAAAATTCTGTACGAGGAATACTACAGGCTATGTCTAAGAGTACTTGACAAAAGTAATGTGGCCCTCTTGTGCACTTGTTCCTCTTGAAATTAGGGAGCAGCAACATACAAGTACCAAAAGCAAACATAGAAACGCGAGCAAGCGAACATATTTTTTTATTCTTCTTGAAGAGGACAAGAAAGGAAAAAAGAAATTTATAGAGTTTCACATCATCATGATGGTAAACAGGTAAACATTACGAATGAAGTATTCTACGCTAAGCTATGTACAAGTGTGTATGTATGTATGTAAGAATATCTGTTTATCTACACACACACACGCTCGCGCACATACACACACATTCACTTATATATCTTTTATAATAAAGCAAAGTGTGTACGCGTGTGTGGTGTGTGTGTGTGTGTGTATGTGTGTGTGTGTGTACGTGCGTGCGTGCGTGCGTGCGTACGTGCGTGTGGGTGTGTTCCTTCAGGATTTGAAAATTGAGTTGCCGATTTTGACATATGAAGTATCAAAAGATTCAGTAATCTTTCGGCTACGAAATAAAGTATGCTTTCTCACTACAAAAATATCCTTGAAAACTAGGTTGGGTCGCACAATTTTGAGGTCTTCGTTAAGGAAGGCAACACTGCCTGAATAATCTTTATGTCTTAGATAGAGCATAATGAGAAAATGTTTAAAATGCATGGAATTTTACCAGGGATATTAGTATTATTTAGTAAATAATCTTTTAATGTGAAGTATGTTTGTGCTTTGTTTAGCCCAGACTTGCCTCTGATGTAGTAGACCCATCGAGTTTTAGCTTCGCACGATATCTTTGATTGTGTCGGAAAAGACGAAGCCTTTATGAAAACGTACATAACAGGTGACGGATTGTTGGTCTATGGCTATGGCCCCGAAACCGAGGATCAGTTTTCGCAGTGAAAGAGTCGAACAAGATTTCAAAATATCACGGGAATCCAAGAGAGTATGAGGAAACAATTTCTCGCCATTTCAAGAACAGATTTCCAAGAATGCTTCCATCAATGGAAATGAAGCTGGAGAAGGGGTCTACTTCGAAGTGGGATTAAATGCTGAAATGATGTGTGTTGTAGTTGTCTTTTAATACCACCAGTCCCAATCTCTTTTGAATCAGACCTCGTACGCGTGCGCGCTTGCTTGATCTTGCGTGTTTGTGTGTGTGTATGTGTATTTGTGTGTGTGCGTGTGTGTGACATTTACATATAGATATCTATGCGCAAATATATATCTACCTATATTTTTTCACTCAGTTTAATTTCGACAAACGGTTGATAGATAGTTCCTGGAGGGAATTTAACAAGGTTTTGATATTTATTTACCGGGAACATGAGAGAAATCTATTCGAAAACCCAGTCTTCAGCGACAAAATAAACTACTAATAATGACTGAAACTGAAAACAGAAGGAATAGAAAAAAAAATCTCATTAGCTTTGATAATTGGTTTTTAATTAATAAAAGTAAAGAAGAGACAAATTAATCAATTGAATATTGTATTTTTTTTATATATTTTTTTATTTTGTTTGAATGCTACAATAATAATAATAATAATTATTATTATTATTATTATTATTATTATTATTAGTAGTAGTATTATTATTATTATTATCGTTATCGTAATTATCATTATTATTATTATTATTATTATTATTATTATTATTATTATTATTGTTATTATTATTGTTATTATTATTATTATTATTATTATTATTATCATTATTATTATTATTATTATTGCTATTATTATTATTGTTGTTGTTGCTATTTTCATATTTGCAATTTGAGACTCATTTAGGCTTCAAGAGCGTCACCTGGTGGTTCCATTCTGGCATGAGTTGGAAGCTGAACGTTGACGGCGAGGGCTATGACGACGGTGATGATGATGATGATGATGATGATGATGATGATGATGGTGGTGATGGTGATGATGATTACGAAGATGACCAATAACCTGATGGGGGAAGAGAATAATGATGATCATGATGATAATGTTGCGATGATGATGAAGATGATGACAACGATGATGACGAGGATGACGAGGATTGTGACAATGACGATAACCATGGTTACAATAAGAAATACGACCATTCATGGTGCATTTC
>NC_142940.1:7490818-7495818 GCF_046866305.1 Octopus bimaculoides | reverse complement strand
TTATGTATATATATAATTAATTGCAGAGGTTCAGGAAGAGATTTCTTCGCAAAAAGACAGAAGACCTACACTAGGAGAATGCACAAGTTTATAATTCCAGTCTGGTAACCAAGTACTAGACAGAGATGTCAAAAATGCCCCTCACTCACGTTAGGGTCCAGATCTTGCTCCTTCTCACTTTTGTTTGTTCCCCAAGCTGAAAGACAATAGGGAAAAACCTGAAAGAACAGTCCTGGGCACCTTCACTTCGGAAGATTTCCATAGGGCTTTTACTAAGGGGCTGGAGCGCTACAACAAGTGTATTGCAATGAAAGGTTCCTACTTTGAAGGAGATTAGCGTTTTATACTTTTCAGAAATTAATGTCTCTTCTGAAAATGTCTCAAAACTTCTGAATGCAAATTCTACATAGTTAAAACTATGGTTCTGCGGTGGTGTAAAATATCGTTAATGTATCGTTGCAAAAGTAAAACCAAACCGACGCAGATTAGACGGAAAATTAGATCCAAATATAAAATAGATATTCTACGAAGCAACGTTAGTAAAATTATTTCAAATTACAAGAGATAGAAAGGTCTTCTAGAAAAACTCAATAGCAATACAAGCACAAACATACACTCATATGAATGCACACACACACACACACACACACACACACACACACACACACACACACTTACTAGGACACAATCATATCATATTATATATATATATGTGTGTGTGTGTGTGTTTATATACAGATAGATAGATAGACAGATAGATAAACATATATATATGTGTGTGTGTGTGTGCGTATGTATACATATATATATATATATATATACGCTATTACAAAATCATTGGCGCACTTACGCTCTCACATACACATACATACAAATCCACATACATCTGGCACGCTCACATAACATGCTTATGTAGCCATATTGATAATCGCATGGGGAGAAAGAAAAAAGAAAGAAAGGGAGTGAGAGATTATGAGAGAGAGGTTTTGAGAAAGAAAGAGAGCATGTTACTTTATGAAATCGCGAAAGATTGATAATTTTTTAGTGTTTAAAACTCATCTACGTAAAGGAAAGTGAAGCAGCAATATGGCTTCCTCGTGTCAGTTGTGTACTTATCTGGAGATAATTAGTTACAGGGGAGAAAGAGGGGGGAATATATATATATATATTTCGAAATAAAACAAACAGGAGTAGATTTTTTTTTAAATACCATAAAGAAAAGAATAAAAATATAAATATGTAAAAATATATATATATATATATATATCAAATCTTTGAGAACAGACGAGCAACATCACCCAAATATCACGATGATGGTACACATATTAGTAGTAGTAATAACTATTATTGCAAACAATAACAACAACAACACCAATAATAATAATAATAATAATAATAATAATAATGATAATAATAATGATAATAATAATAATAATAATGATAACAATAGTAATAATAATATTAACTATTATTATTATTATTGTTATTATTATTATTATTATTATTATTAGTAGTAGTAGTAGTAGTAGTAGTAGTAGTAGTAGTAGTAGTAGTAGTAGTATTTATATATATATATTTCTTTTTTCTGGAAATATTGATAATAGTAAAAATAGTAAGAGGAAGGGTAAAAACAATCGCATTGATAATAAACCTGATGACGATGACGATCGTGATGATGACGATGACGAAGATGGTGATGATGATGATGATGATGATGATGATGGTATGATGATGATGATGATGATGATGATGATGATGGTCAGAAGAAGAACCCTTTTCACTGGAGGCACAAGATATGAACCCTTAGGTGGGAGGCCAGTCGATTATGTCGACCCCCCCCCCTCCCGCTCGACTGGTATTTATTTTGAGAAGGACAGAAGGCAAAATCGACCTCGGCGGAATTTGAACCCAGAGTGAAGACGGATGAAATGCCGCTAAGCATTTGAACCGGCAGGCTAACGAATCTGCCAGCTAACCAATAAGACAACAAAAAAGAACAACACGAATAAACGTAATTACTTGCAGCGGCAGCAACAGTAGCAGCAGTAGTAGTAGTGGTGGGAGGAGGAGGAGGAGGAAGGGGAGCAGGGGAAGGAGAGGAGGGGGGAATATGCCTCCGTATTGGCAAAGTAATCAACTACAATAACAAAAATATCTATAACAAGAACAAACCACAATAGCAACAGCATTAAATAGCATTAACGGCAGCAGCAGCAGCAGCAGCAGCAGTAGTAGTAGTAGTAGTAGTAGTAGTAGTAGTAGTAGTAGTAGTAGTAATAGTAGTAGTAATAGTCAGAACAGCAGCAGTAGCAGCAGCAGCCACGGAATTGGCATTTTCTGATTGCAAGTTCAAAGATGGCGTATTCAGATGGCAATCTCGTGTAAGAGAAAGCCTCGATAAAATGTCTCCCGAGTATAAAACATTGTATAACAGCACGCTCTGGAATGATCGTTGGACTAGAATTTCACCGATTGTTTATGTTTTTCGGGGATGAATGCCAATTCCAAAGAGAAGAATGGATCAATAACTCCCACATCAACATTGCAAGAACGATGCGTTGTTATCGAAGGACTGGGAAATATCATTTTATCTAATAATATGTTTAAAAATATTATTTTTATTGGTATTGTCTTTTTTTGTTTTGTTTTGCATTTTCTTCCTTTGCTTTGTAACGCATATATATATATATATACGTACGTGTATGTATGTATGTATATATATATATATATATATATATATATATATATATATATATACGTAAGTATATATGTACATATATATACATATATATACGTACTTATATATATGTATATGCTTATATATATATATATGTGTGTGTGTGTGTGTGTGTATATACGTACATATGTATATACGTATATATACATATATATATATACATATATATGTATATATATATATATATATATACATGTGTATAGATATATATATAGATATATACATATATAAATATATGTACATATATGCATATATTCGTATGTATATACATATGTATGCACGTGTATACATATGTATATATATATATATATATATATATATATATATATATATATATATATATATATATATATATATATATACGTATACATATATGTGATTGAATGATATAAAAATGGAGTGATATGTAAGTTGTCCTTCCATAATTGTTCAAACGTGCAGATATGTGTGTACATGCGTGCGTGTGTACGTATGTGTGTGTGTGTGTGTGTGTGTGTTATATTATATAAGTATATATTTATATACATATATATGATATATGTATACACACGCATACACATATATAAATATGCATGAATACATGTACACACACGCACTTACATACGCACGCATTTATATATTCACATGTGTTTGCATTCTTCATCTAGCGGTGTATGTACGAGTACGTGTATGTGGGCGAATATACGTGCATATATAGAAATATATATATACATACGTCCATATATATACATACATATGCATACACATATATATATATACATACATACAGACACATACATGCATACATATATGTATATACATACATATAGACACACACATGCATTTATATATATATATATATATATATATATATATATGCATCTTTTTGTGTGTATGTGTTAGTTTGCTTTTAACTGTCCATGTGTATCAGAGTGTAACGGTTTGTGGGTGATCAATCATGTTTGCATTTCTCTCAGATTGTTTGTCTTTGTATACGTGATCTAATATCGATCAAATTTGATTGAACACGTTTTTGTAGGGAGCAAGCATAGAATCTGTTGTCAAAAATCCTGAAAATCCAGCATATTACAGGTACTTATAGGAGACACTAGCGGAAAATTGCATCGTTTTTCGTTTACTTGTTTTAGTCATCAGATTGAAGAATTTTTAGTCGAATTAATCAAACCTAGTAATTATCATTTTAATTATTCTATCAGTCTCTTTTGCCGAACCGTTGATTTACGGGGACGTAAACACACCATACTGGATGTCAAGCGGTGGTGGAGGACAAACTCAAGTGCAGACATAACGATACGCACACACAGATATATACGTATATATAAGCGAAGGGCTTCTTTCAGTTTCCGTCTACCAAATCCACTCGCAAGGCTTTGGTCGACCCACGTCTATAGTAGAAAACACCTGCCCAACATGCCACGTAGTGGAACTGAACCTGGAACTATGTAGTTATAAAGCAAACTTCTTATGGTTCATTATATGAAGGTGGTACACATCTTCTTTCATGCACATAGCTATAGGCTATCAATAAAACCGCCATCAGCCTCGATTATTGCCTCGATTCGCCTTCTAAAACCTATAAATGATTTGATCAGGTAATATATATTCATATCACTTATAAGGCCGTCAACCAGCCCTTGGTGGTGTGCGCTTCGTTAGTTGGTCTGCTTTTCGACGAAACTCTAGACATAGTAATTCAAGGTGTTTAAATGTGGTCAGCTAGCAAGACAAATGTTAGGAGTAACATAATTATGAAAATATCCTGTCACCCACTCTTAGATCTTGCAAGCTGTTTGAGAGAAGGCCGTGCATTGGAACGAGTACAACATTTCACGGCCAATCCTCTCGAAACCAAACCAAACGTGCCACGCAATGAGACTGAACCCAGAATAACACTTCTTACTACACAGTCACACCTGCGCCTACATACACACAGCCTATACATTTTATATGTAGCCATTACATTTTTAACCAATTTAGATTGCAGAATTGTCTCCCTTGTCTTTCATGAAAAGAATAATCATTAACGCTGATAATCACTGTCTCAATTTCTAACAGAAGAAATGTTAATTATTTTTCTCATTAGAGTATGTGCGCTATTCGACCCTTTGACGATGCTATATACTCGTCTGGCCGTGGGACGGGAGAGGAGAAGTCTGTATGTCTACCAAGGGTACAACATAAACACACAGACAAACTCATACACACACATATACACACACGCGCATATACATATACAGATACCCAGAGAATCACACACGCTCAC
>NC_142940.1:7480818-7488318 GCF_046866305.1 Octopus bimaculoides | reverse complement strand
CTCCAGCATGGCCCCAGCTTTTGGCTGAAACCACTAACAGAATAAAAGAATACATATACATGTGTGTGTGTGTGTGTGTGCGTTCGTGTATGCATGTGTATGTAAGTGTATGTAAGCGTGTGTGTGTGTGTACATTTTCTCCATATATTTATATAACATTTTGGTTTTTGTTCTAAGAATTCTATTTCCATTTTGATGGTTTGTTTGTTTCTTTCTTCCTTTCATTTTGTTTTGTTTGTTTTCCTAAACGTCTGTTTATTTGTTTATTGTTTGTTTTTCAAAAATTTGTTTGTAAAACAATGCGGGCGTGGATAGGAACGAATTAATTAAGTTTGCGCTTTAAACTTAGTATTGCTTGTGACGTCATTCTACTAGTTATTTTTATAACTATTTTCTCTTATTTCTCCCGTTATTATTGTTGTCATTGTTGCTGCTGCTGCTGTTGTTGTTGTTGTTGAAGATTCTGTTGTTGCTGCTGTTGGAGGCGGCGGCGGCGAAGCTGGTTGGTTTCGTCCCTGTTATTGATACTGTAACTGTTTATTTTTGTTCTTGTTGTTGCTGTTATTGTCGCATTCGTTGCCGTTTTTGTTGTGTAATTACCGCTTCTGACATGCTAATTAATATGCCAAACGATTGTTGTTGTTGTTGTTATTGTTGACGATGTTACTGATAGGTCTTCCTCAGTCGTTCTCGTTGCTCACGCTGGCCAGAGCACCTGCTGCCGAGGTTGTTCTTGTTGTTGTTGTGGTGGTGCTGGTGGTGGTGGTGATTGTTGTCGTCGTCATCATCATCGTCATCAACATCGCGTTTGACGTCATAATTGTCGTGGCGGGAATGATAGCGGGGGGTGGGGAAGGGTGGGATCATCCTCGTTGCCGTTGTCATCATCATCATCATCGGTACAGTTGCTCTTTTTCTTGTTGTTGTCGTTCATGTTGTTTTTGTTGCCGCTGTACTTGTAGGCGACGATGATGATGACGACGATGACGATAATGATTAAAATGATGATGATGATGAGGAGGAGGAGGATAACGATGATGAAAGGGTTTACGATGATGATGATGATTATAATGATGATAATGATGATGATGTTGGTGACGATGATGATGTTGATGACGTTAATGATGCTGCTGATGATGACGATGATGATGATAATGCTAATGTTGATGATGATGATGTTGATGATGACGATGATCATGATGATGTCATTGATCTGGAAATCATCGTAGTTGTTGTTAGTGTTGTCGTTGAAGTAATTGTCATCGCCACTATCATCATCATCATCACCTCCGTTATTAATTTAATTCTTGTTTTTTTTTTTTTTTGATATTTCTGTTGTTGTATTTATCCCTTTGTTGATATTATTATTTTTCTCGCTGTTATTATTTTCGTCATCGTTTAAGCTGACAGAATCGTTAAGCACGCCGGACGAAATGCTTAACATTTCGTCCGTCTTTACTGGGGGTCGATGTAATCGGCTACTCCCTTCCCTCAAAATCTCAGGCCTTGTCCCTTATATAGAAAAGATTATTACTATTATTGAGTGAGAGAGAACAGTGCATGCCATCGAAGTGGCACTGGGGTAAAATATACGAAGCCCAGTATACCCATCATGACTACCCGTCTGATAAGGGTACACCAGGCACGTGCATCACAACCATATGTGCGCGACATGGTGATCTCATATCAAGATAAACAGCGCATCACTTTGCAGGTGGGGCCTAATTAGAATTTTTAGGGGGTCGAGTAGCCCATATTGCTCAAAAGGTCCCTGAATAAGACTTGTTTAAGGATGTTGAACGAAACACCCATGTTTCCAAAAGTGAATTATTCAAACCCCAAAGAATTCCTCTCAGCACATGTCTATGATATTCCCCCGTTACTTCTGCTCATGATCAGAGATGCACATATCGTCAGCCACCAAGGGACATGCTCAACTGGTTAAGGTCAAACAACTGACAAGCAAATCTGTGGTATTAAGCGGAATATTTGCTGTAGCCCATCTTTTATACCAAGACAAAACAATGTACATGATAACACGTCCAATCCGTTAAAATCAGAAGCCATGAGAACCACTGCCTGGTACTGTATCAGGTCATATTATTATTACCACAACACCACTCCTGCATCTATGTGGAAAAATTCGTTAGAACATCTCAACATGGGGGATTTGTAAGGAAAATCGAAAGGAAATTTTTATGCTAAGAAAATATATCTATTAACAAGCGAAGCAGGGTGATTAAGTAAGCATTTTATTTTGCACACACATACACACACATACATATGTTCACATATATATCTACATTCACATATCCACACAGATAAAATTAGACATATAAGCAGGCAGATAAACATACATCACGCATGCGTAAAAACACATAGGTATATGTGTGTGTGTGTGTGTGTGTGTGTGTGTGTGTGTGTGTGTTGGTGCGTGTGTATGCTTGTATGTGCATATTTGTATGTATGTACCCGTATAGATCGGTAGACAGATAGATTGTTAAATAGATAGATAAATAGATAGAGAGAGAGAGAGAGAGTTACTAAGTGAGTGAGTGAGTGAGTGACGGAGGGGGGAGGGAGGGGGAGAGTGATGGAGGGGGAGGGAATGCGAGAGGGAGGGAGATGAAGTACACGAATGACGGAATTCAGAATCCAGTGAGAATTCCTCAGAAAGAAGGAATTGGGCGTGTTGTTGGTGTCCTCCGGTAAATGTCATAAGAGAAGTTGTACGGTCGACACAGCATCAACAGCCTGAAAGGAAATGGCGTTCAGTGGGCGGATAGTTTTGATGACAGATGTAGGGATAAAGTATGTCAAACACACACACACACACACACACACACACACACACACACACATACACACACGTGCACACGCATACACACACATACACACACACGCACACATATACACAGGCACACACACACACACATATATGTATATATATATATATATATATATCATGTACGTCTCTAAAGATTTTCTATAGAATTTAGAGATTTAGAGCCAGGAATGAGAGTTGGCACGTTTCGTCTAAACATTGTAAGGGTTTGTACGGTTCTAAAGTCTTTGAAAATTACTAAAGATACTCTTAAAAATTGAAAACAGCGCACGGCTTACAAAGCGTACACTTGTAGTCCTTTGATATACTTTGTATTACATTATAATTAAAAAGGAATAACGATATCCCTTCTAGAAACTAATAAATACGTGTGTGTGTGTGTGTGTGTGTGTGTATGCATATGTAGGAGTATGCATAGTCAATTCAAATAAACAATTAATTCAATAAACGAGTAAATAAAATTAACGGATAACACGAGGACTTGCACAAGAAATGCATTAGGTTGGTGCTTGGTGAAAAGAGGGAGCTTGACGTTTCGAGCATAGCTCTCTGTCTGAAAGGAGAAAGGGAAAAGACCAAAAGAAGGAAAAGAAATCGCCAACAGCACGTGCGTAGTTACATTGCTTATGTGCATATATATGTGTTTTGCGAGCTGGCAGAAACGTTAACACGCCGAGCGGAACGCTTTGTGTTATTTCCTTTGTCTTTGTGTTCTGAGTAAAATTCTTTCTAGGTTGTCTTTGTCTTTCAATCCTTTCGGGGTCGATAAGTTAAGTACCAGTTGTGTACTGGGCCGATATAATTTACTGGCCCCTTCCCCAAAAGTTGCGGGCCTTGTACCTAGAGTAGAAAAGATTATATCGTTTTGGGATTGATAAAAACTGCACCAATCCGTCACGGTGGATCGGCAGATGCATAGAGACATCAAGCTGGAAGTCTTATAATATAGGTTCCGATGCATTGCGGTGAGATAGATTGATAGATAAACAGATATATAGAAATAGAGAGAGAGAGAGAGAGAGAGAGAAAGAGAGAGAGAGAAAAAGTGCATGTGTGAAAGAGAGGGAAAGGAGGGAAGCATGACAATATAACCATAGTCTTGTTGGATTCTCAGAGCCACATATTCAACTTCAACTAATAAATGGACAACAAGTGTACATTCTAAGACTAAAGATCTGGATGGTTAACCGATTTCAGAAATCTCATTCTTCCGTTAACAATTAAGAATCACAAGACTTCGAGTAAAAATCTCCACAGAACTGATTCACCATTAAGAAGATATATTTTCGACCATCAAAGATATTATTAAGTTACTAGTTATTTGTCATGTACTTTCCACAAACATTTCGTCGACCGACATTTTGCTGCGCGTTGTATGACTATATGGCTGCAGTAAAGGAGTCAGTTTGATAAAGCATTAAGTAGTTTAGGAAGCAGAACTGAAGATGTCTGGTGTTCTTGTACAGCATCTAAAGCAGGTCAGCTGGACAGACTGTCAATCCATACACTAACTCTTATAATAAACAGAATATAGCTAGACAGAACTAACAACATATCGCCATTTTAACGTCGACATTTCAACATAGAAGCAGACAAACAAGAACATGTATGTTATCGTATTTAAACATCAGTGCTTTGCTTTCAATTAAGTAGTCCATCGCAGCGAAATTCAAGATGGAGTGATAATACAGAATTTGCCTATTTTCTACCTCTATAATTTTCTTTAATTTAGACATTATTGGAGTAGCATCAAGAGAACGTAAATAACCGGCTCTGTAGAATAACAAGCAACCAAGCGATAAATTGATAGTTTCGTATTTTGTCGCTAGTATTGTGATGTGGCCAAAATACTTAACTCTCAGATGGCCTCGTCCAATCCTTCTAGTCGTTACGTACATATCTCTATCTGGTTAACTGTCTGTCACTTTCTCCATCTCTTAGTTCGTTTCTTTTTGTCCATGTACGATCTATCTATCTATCGATCTATTAATCTATCCATCTTATTATCTATCTTTCTATCGTTATACACACATACACACATACGTATATATATACAGATATGTGTGTATATATAGCAATATCTCTAGCTAGCTATTTATAGTTTATATACGATATTGATTAACCTACATTTCTATACAAGCACAAGCAGTTATTACTTTTCTCAGACATTTTACTGCGGCCATACAATAGCAATATTTTCATAGCTTTCTTTCATTATATCGGCCACAGTACATATTCTAGTTCAGTATACATCGTTCGTTATTTGTCTAACTGCAAAGTAAGGGACAAAAAGAAAGACATAACACGGACATTAACTTTTTAGAACTATGTACATGGACTGAGATACACAAAACTGTCTGTAGTGGGGCTCCGACGACGGCGTGCAATTATTTGATCTACTTAATTACCTGCTCCTGAATTCGCGCGTAATTGGCCGAATATTCTAGATATGCACAAGTTCTTCATTCTAGAATATTCTAGATATACTTAAGTTATTGCCTTCGTTGGATGAGGCGAAAAAAGCAGGCTAGGGGGTTTTGTTGTTCGCTCCTTATAACGAGGACTAGTTAATTTCATTTCCCGACTCAACAGGTCTGTGAATTGTCTCCTTAAAACCGAAAACTTGCATAATTCTTTGTTCTTTGGGTTTTTCTATGCAGAAAAGATTTTGATAGTCTGAATGTATGCTGTGTTACTTGGCTGCTGAAATCTAAAACCTTCTTCTCGGCACCTGTATAGGAGAAGCTTAAGTGTTGTTTTGTGATATTTCTAAATTGGATACAAAGCCTACAATGTTGGTAGGAGACGTTAGTTGTTACCACCGAACTAAATACTTAACACGTAGCATATTTTATCGACCAAGGAGGGATGAAAGACAAAGTTGGGCAAACTGGGATTCGAAATCAGGATGTCAAGAACTGAATAAAAAAAAAAAACAACTCAAAGCATTTTTTTTTTCTGAAGTTCACACATTTCCAATAATTTAATAATTTCTAAAAATATGCCATTACCAGGAATTTTGAAGAATACAGTACAGAAGGTACTACTACCACCACTACCACCAGCGCCGTCGCTGCTGCTAACACCGCCACTATTACTACTACTACTACTACTACCACCACCAGCATCACCATTACCACTATCACCACCATAAACATCATGACCAACATAACCACCAACACTACTGCTGCTACTGCTGCTGCTGCTGCTGCTTCTCCAATTAGTATTACTAAGGCTACTGTTACAGTCATCGTCGTTGTTATAATCTGCAGCAAAAGCAAAACGATTGAAAAACCATTCCACCTCCAGTCCAACGATGACCATCACCACTACAATAAACCCGCTATCACCACTAAGGCAGTTCCCAATACTGCATTGCTAATTCATTTACATCGTCAAGCTGACCATGGCCATCACTAAAAATATATAAGAAAATAGCAATCATATCCTTACTGGCGCAACTATCCATACCATGGCTACCACATTGTAATGACTAGTAAAACCGAAAATAACAACATCAATACTACCACCGCCACAACTACCATCAGAACCACCCTCACTATCAGTACAACAGCCGATCAACGTCTCCAACACAACCACCGTCACCACCCACACCGCTAATCGTCCAAATTGCCATCAAGACTACCTCAGCCATCACCACCACAAACGCCACTACAACACCAACCGCCGCCACCACCACCACCACCACCTCCACCACGAAAACTACTACGCACCTCGTAACTAACCACACACACTCACGCACACACTACAGAAAACACCACCACTACAATGGCCAGAACCAAGCCGCCCGTTCAGCACCGCCGCCACCGTTCGTCAGCCCATTCCTAACAACCATGCATTTCAACTTTAACATATCTCGTGTTTCGCAAGCGAACAGCGCCTGCCAGGATGTTTGTATGTATATGTGTTTGTCTGTACACATTCGTACATACATACATACATACACATATGTACACACACACACACACACGCCCATATATATATATATATATATATATATATATATATATATATATATATATATATATATATATATATATATATATATATATATATATATATATAATATGTGTGCGTGTGTATATTTGTATATGTACATATATACATGTATGCACGCATCTATGTGTGTGTATGTATGTATATATATATATATATATATATATATATATATATATATATATATATATATATATATATATGTATATATATATATATACACATATAAACATTTTGGAGAAATGTAAGAAAATATATATATCAATATTTACATCCATATATATATATATATATATATATATATATATATATATACATATATAGATACCTACATATATGTTGAAACGTATACATACATATATACATACAAACAAGTATATATATATATATATATATATATATGTGTGTGTGTGTGTGTGTGTGTGTGTGTGTGTGTGTGTGTACATATGTATATAGATATATAAACTTATATAGATAAATATATATATATGTTTGTTTATTTGTATGTACGTATATATTCACGCGCACCCACGCCTCCTAGCGGACATACGTAGTATAACAACGATATGAAGCAGGCAACATAACCGACATGTTACACAGAAAATCTGATATTGTTACTGACAACTGTATATAATATG
>NC_142940.1:7460818-7468318 GCF_046866305.1 Octopus bimaculoides | reverse complement strand
TCGCTATCACCACTACCACAACAACCACCACCACCACCGCAACCACCACCACCACTATCAATATCACATTCACCTCTACCATCACATAAGCATCACCACCACCACCACCACTTCCGACACCAACACCTCCGACACCACCACCATCACATCATTATCGCCACCACCATCACCACCACCACCTCCATCACCAGCACATCCACCAACAACACCACCTCCATCGTCACCGCCACCACCATCACCACCACCGTCTCCACCAACACCACAACCACCACCATCTCCAACACTGCCACCACCGTCACCACCATCATCGCTACCGCTACCACCACCACCACCACCACCACCACCACCACCACCGCTATCACCACCACCACCACTATCACCTCCATCATCACAACCACTTTACAACAACAACAATACTACCGAAAACCACCAACACCATCACGATCAACATCATCATCACCACCACCACCACCACCGTCACCATCATCACCGCACCCCCTATCAAGTGGAACAGAACACCGACGGCATCGACGACAGTCCCGCTGCGACCATCACCCGCGACACTCTTCTAACGACCAGTGTCGTCACTGCCTTGCATATACGTGCCTTGCCACTTTGGCTCAGCTGAGGAATTACGATGTTCAACGAAGAAGTACGGAAAGTAACGATGACCAGCGGCCAAACGTCAGCCGTTCTTTCGACCGTTATTCATTGTGACAGCGAAACGCTGCAGGAATTGCTCCCTGGGAAACGGGAGAAGGAGCGTGGGCGATGCGGGTGGCTTTATGGACGATGATGATGATGGGGGGGGGGGGGGGGCTGGTGGTGGTGGTGGTGGTGGTGGTGTTGCTTCGTCTGATGCTGATCGTGATGGTGATGTTGATAATGATGTTGGATATGATGACGATGGTCATGACGATGATGACGACGATGATGATGATGGTGATGCTGGTGCTGGTGATATCGGTACAAACGCCGATGATGACGGTGGTGTTGACGATGATGATGATGATGTTGATGATGATGAGGAGGAGGATGTGGAGGAGAATTACAATGACGCGTATGATGATGACGATGATGATGATGTTGATGATGATGACGACGGTGATGATGATGATGATGATGATGACGACGGTGATGATGACGACGATGATGATAATTACGATGATGATGGTGACGACGATGACAGCAATGACAATGAAGATGGCGATGTACATCGAGATGATTATAGTGATGATGGTGGTGGTGGTGGTGGTGGCGGCGGCGGTGGTGGTGGTGGTGGTGGTGGTGTTGAAGGTGAAGTTAGCCATTGTCGTCATCGCCCTAGCCATGGTCGTCGTCGTCGTCGTCGTCGTCATCGTCGTTGTGATGCAGTGATGACAACTAAGATTCAGATGTCGATGACGACGCAGATTATATGAGGGTGATCATTGTGACGATGATTGTGATGATGATGATGAACAACAGTTGTTGCGGTAGTGGAGACTGCTGTTGGTGTTATTGAGATCTCAGTTATAGTAGTAGTAGTAGTAGTAGTAGTAGTAGTAGTAGTAGTAGTAGTAGTAGCAGCAGCAGCTGTCGTGATAGTGGTATGACGACGACGACGACGACGACGACGAAGAAGAAGAAGAAGAAGAAGAAGAAGAAGAAGAAGAAATAGAAGAAGAAGAAGAAGAAGAAGAAGAAGAAGAAGAAAAAGAAGAAGAAGAAGAAGAAGAAGAAGAAGAAGAAGAAGAAGAAGAAGAAGAAGAAGAAGAAGTGACACAAAATGCTGACGAACCCCGTGAAAAATAATAACAAAAAAAAACAGAAGGAAATAAGAACAATACACAAGCAACAACAACAACAACAGCATCATGGCCACAACAACCAACGGTAAGAACAACAACAACAACAACAATAACGTGTTCCCAACGACAAAGAATATGAGTCTCTTAACAGCATTCTCTTCACATTCCTCCATTTCAGTCAACACCACGAAGACAGCGACTACAACTATCTCTGCCTTTGGTCACTGTACAACAAGGTGGCTATCGATGGCGTTAGCAGCATCGGCCAGCTTCCCGCTGGCTTATTTATCGATGAATCGTATCGTTCGGTACCTAACTGGGTGAGACAACACCGACGAGCAGTTAACACACACACACACACACACACACACACACACACACACACACACACACACACACACACACACACATATATATATATATATATATATATATATATATGTGTGTGTGTGTGTGTGTGTGTGTGTGTGTGTGTGTGTGTGTGTGTGTGTGTGTGTATGTATGTGTGTAGATAGATAGATAGATAGAGAGAGAGAGAGAGAGAGAGAGAGAGAGAGATAGATGCATACATACATACATACATATATCTATATATATGTATATGTATGTATGTATCTATGTATGTATATATATGTATATATATATATATATATATATATATATATATATATATATATATATATATATATATATATATATATATATATATATGGGAGAATTTACGAAAAAAATCAACAACAGACGAGGACATGTGGTGTAAACAACAAAAGGATGTATTAGTTTAACGCTCGGGAATAGAGAAAGTCTTTAACGTTTCGAGCTACGCTCTTCAACAGGAAGAATAAGGAGAAAAACAAGGAGAAAAACACGAAGAAAAAAAAGTCGTGTTAGACGTAACGCTGACCACCTCAAAGGAGAGTATTCCACTGAGCTTTTGGCTGGGTTAGAAAATTACATACCTTCACCCCCAATTTTCCATGAGAGGTTAACACTTGGAATCCTCCAATCCTCCGATGTATTACATGTCGATTAGTCGAATTAGACCACCATTTACTCTACAAATGTTTTGTCGTCAATGCTGCACTTTCCCGATTCACCTGTTTCAACATAACTGTAATATATATATATATAAATAAACTATACCATTTTAATCCCGAGCGAAGCCGGGTGTCTCTGCTAGTATATATATATATATATATATATGTATATATATATATATATATGTGTGTGTATATATATATGGCGCAGAAGTGGCTGTGTGGTAAGTAGCTTGCTTACCAATTACATGGTTCCGGGTTCAGTCCCACTGCGTGGCGCCTTGGGCAAGTGTCTTCTACTATAGCCTCGGGGTCACCAAAGCCTTGTGAGTAGATTTGGTAGACGGAAACTGGAAGAAGCCTGTCGTATATGTATATATGTGTGTGTGTGTGTGTGTTTGTGTGTGTGTGTGTGTGTTTGTGTGTGTGTGTCTGTTTGTGCGTCTGTTTGTCCCCGATGCTGGTGTGTTTGCGTCCCCGTAACTTAGCGGTTCGGCAAAAGAGCCCGATCGAATAAGTACTAGGCTTACAAAGAATATAGATAGATAGATATAGATATATATGAACAGCGGTCATCTAGGAATTCTTAGTTTTATGGCAAGGTGACATTTTTTCTAATAGAAGGATACATACCTACATACAGGTATATTTATAGATATTTGTATGTAAGTATGTAAGTACATTATATACGTACGTACATACATAAATACATATATGCATATACATACACACATGCGTATATATACACACATTTATATATATATACATATACTTTTCCTGAGAAATTTTTATACATTTCATTAAGTGGCATTATATAAATATATACTATATATATATATATATATATATATATATATATGGCTAGATAGACAGATAAAGAGGGGGAGAAAGAGAGAGAGATATGCATTCATGCCTACATACATACATACATACATACATACATACATTCATGCATATATACAAAGATACATCTATATATATATGCATACAAACATACATACACCTGTACAGTCATGGACATAGTTTGTCTTCTTATCCGCTTCTGAATCCCACCTAACAATATTCTCCTTCGCTTTACATTGTTTCTCATTTACCTTTCATCAACCGTGACTTTACTTCATCCACGCATCAGCATTCACGTGTGTGTGTGTGTGTGTGTGTGTGTGTGTGTGTGTGTGTGTGTGTGGGTGTGTGTGCTTAACAATACTTTTTCCTCCATTTTGTTTTTGCTTTCCCCTGAAACGCAACTGAAGAATCCTTTCTTGTATTCTTTCATCTTTCGATTCTCTTCAATTTCACAGAATTATTTCCTGTCTTTACTTTTTTTTTTTCTGCCTGAAATTTGGTTACATTTACTTTTATTTATTTATTTTTTCTCTTTTGGTGGAAGGAAAATATGTATTGTATATTCCATTCCTCATCATGTACATAAATATATACATGCACTCACACACACACACGCACATAAGATATGAATATATATATATATATGTATATATTCATTATTTATTTATATATATGTACCTAAATATATATGTATACACATTCATGCACACACACATATATATACATATATATAATAAGTATATCGTGTATATATATATATCCATGTATACAAATATTTATATTTTATGTCTATATATATATATATATATATCTATATATATATATATATATATATACATATATATGTTTGTATGTATGACTCTATGTATATGTATGTGTATATATGTATGTGTGTATATATATATATATATACATATATATATATATATATATATATATATATATATATATATATATATATATATATATATATATGCATGTATGTAGATATTATATATATATATATATATATATATATATACTAATATATATATATATATATATATATATGTATGTATGTATGTATGTATTGTCAAGTGTTTGACAGAAGAGAACAGAGCTGCGCAGATACTGAATCGAAGCCATCTCCACTGAATGCTTTTAAAAAGCGTCACGTCACTGCATTTTATGCTCTCTTCACACGAAATCAGCCAGATGTGCGCAGTACAGTCCAATAATATACTCTCGCTGTACTTTCTGCTCAGCTGCTCTTAGTGACATTTTCTCCACCACAACCACTGCAACCACCACCATACACCTATCAGTAACCACCGCCACAATCATTCTCTGACCGTTCCTTTTGTTCATACCTTCGCATTGCATTCTCTGCTATGCTATTCTCCTGGTTTCCCACTCTCCTGTTCTCCTTACTCTTTCTCCTTCGTTTCTGCATTACTCGTTTCTCCGTTTTCTATGCCGTTCTTCCATCCTCCGTCCATTCTCTTTTAATCAATTCCAGCTGTTTTACCTGGACAACCTAACGGACAATATACGTCCAGAAGAATTTCAGCTCACTAACTCCCTCCCGTGTTTTTCTAATCCTCATCTCTCAAAGCCAACCATGCCATCGCCACCACCAAATCCTTCCCCACCACCACCACCACCACCATCACCACCACCATCACCCTCATGCCTTTCTCCCGCGGCTCAGTTTCGCATCTATATATCTATCTATCTATCTATCTATCGAAGGCTTTCGAGGCTCTGCTTTCGCTAAACTCACGTGTTGTCATGTGATTCCATTCGTTATGTCAATGTGTGTCATCAACCTCTACAGCCAGTAACAGCAGCAGTTGTCACAGCAGCAATGGCAGCAGCAGCAACAGCAGTGACAGAATTTAATGGGCAACCGTAGTTGCTCTCCTCTATTCACTTTTTATCTCGTTGCTCTTCCGCTTTCTTCATCCATTTCTCTTCCTTGTTCATCTTTCCATTATTCCTCTGTGCTCCATTTTGCTATTTCAATCGCCCTCGCTCTACTTTACTGCTACTTCTACAACATCAACAACTACTACTACTACTACTACTACTACTACTACTACTACTATTGCTGCTGCTGCTACTACTACTACAACTACTACTACTACTAATGCCGTTGCTGCTGCTGCATTTAGCATTACTATTATTTCATAATTCTTCCTACAGTTCACCCAAGATCTGAAATTGTGAGTGGATGCAATTATCTGATTACATCAACACCAGTGCTCGACTGGGGCTTTATTTTATCGACCCCACAAGGATGAAAAACAGAGCAGACCTAGGTGACAACATACAGCCGGAAGAAATGCCGCTAAGCATTTTCTCCGGAATGCTAACGATCCTGCCAGCAGAACGCCTTCTGCTTTAATTTAGTAATAATAATGAAGGCTTCGCATGTTGGCACCAAGTCAGGACTTTTGAGAGAGGGTACAAGCCGATTACATCGAACCTCACTCCCAAGTACACAGCTGGTACTTAATTTATCGACCCAAAAGGATGAAAAGCAAAATCGACCCCGGCGGAATTTGAACTCAGAATGTGAAGTCGGAATGAATGCCGTTAAGTGTCTTTTTTCCGGCGTGGTAATGACTCTACCAGCTCGCTGCCTTATTTAATAATATATTTCCAACTATAAGCACAAGGCCTGAAATTTGTGGGGTGAGGTGTTAAGTCGATTACATCGACCCCAGTACTTAATTTATCGACCTTTCAACAGGATGAAAGGCAAAGTCGACCTCGACGGAATTTGAACTCAGAACGTAGTGACGGGCGAAATACTGCTAAGCAACGGAGCAACGTAAAATAAAATGTTTTGCTTCCCTTCTGGGAATCGAAACTACGAAAATGCTCGATCAGTAGGCCATGTGCCTTCATGAAAACCTTAAGATGAGAGCAAAAGAGAAAATTCTCTGCAAGTATACATCTATGTGTGCGTATTCGCATCTGTGTGTGTATGAGTGTGCGTGTGGAGCTTTGTATGCATGTATGAATATATATATCTTTCAATCTTTTACTTGTTTCAGTCACTTGACTGCGGCCATGCTGGAGCACCACCTTTAGTCGAACAAATCGACCCCCAGGACTTATGCTTTGTAAGCCTAGTACTTATTCTATCGGTCCCTATTGCCGAACCGCTATATTATGGGGACGTAAACACACCAACAAAGGTTGTCAAATGACGTTGGAGGGACAAACATTTACAAACAAACATTTACAGACACACACACACACACACACACACACACACACACACACACACACACACACACACACACACATGTATATATATATGTATGTACATATATATACGACGGGCTTCTTTTCAGTTTCCGTCTACCAAACCCACTCACAAGGCTTTGGTCGGCCTGAGGCTATAGTAGAACACACTTGCCCAAGGTGCCACGCAGTGGGACTGAACCCTGAACCATGTGGTTGGTAAACAAGCTACTTACACAACCACTCATGTGCCTATATATGAATGTATATATGTATGCACGTATGTATGTACATATGTATATACATATATATATAGATATGCATACACACATTCATACATACACACATTCATACATACACATACATACACGTAGATAGATAGATAGATAGATAGATAGATAGATAGATAGATAGATAGATAGATAGATAGATAGATAGATAGATAGATAGATCTAAATATACACCTTTGCACACGTTTCACGCTATCTGGCAACCTAACTTTGCATCTCGTTTACTGTCATTCCAACTATTTATCTTTCAGTATAACTAACTATCTTTTTTCCCTATTTAGTTTTATACCTATCCATCCAGCC
>NC_142940.1:7413318-7448318 GCF_046866305.1 Octopus bimaculoides | reverse complement strand
GTGTGTGGCGTCCATAAGCATTTTATATCTGGCGATGGTGATGTTGTCAGTTGTAAAATTATTCCCGTGATACTTCCTTGCCAACTGCAAAAGAATTAATAAGGAATTATGAAGAAAAATATTTTAAAAGATTCCATAGTCACTTCTCAAATTTCTCAAACGCAATTGTTTCAAAAGTGACGTGGTATAATATATGCACAAACATATGTGTGTATATATGTATATGTATGTATGTGTTTGCATATATATATATATATATATATATATATATATATATATATATATATATATATATATATATATATATATATGCATATATATATATATATATATATATATATATATATGTATATAATGTTAATGACAATAATGATGATGATGATGATGATAATGATGATGGTGATGATGATGATGATGACGATGGTGATGATGATGATGATAAATGCAACAATAACAACCACATCAATATCAACAATGCTTCAAAAGTCAATAAATTTTTTTTTTAAAATTACGATTAATAACAATAATGATCGTAATTATTATATGAATGGCAATAATAGAATAACAATTTATTTTTACATAATAATGCCACAATATCAATAACAACAACAAGATTCCTCGATATCACAACAACAACAACAGCAGCAGCAACAAGAGAAACAACAGCGACCATCATATAACTAGCGAAGAAAATTTAGCGAATAAATTTTTGAATAAATTTTTTTTAAATCAACAAGAAATACACGAATATATATTTCTATTTAAATGAAAAAATTTTTTTTTAATATTTTTTATTTGTTCCTATATATGAGTGGCAAAAACATCTTTATAAACCCTTTTTTTCATTTTTGTTTTTGTTTTCTTTTGTTATTGTTCCGTTGTTGTTTGTTTGTTTTTTTCGTTTTCTTTTTGTGTTTGTCATTATTTCTCGTATGTTCCTTCTCAATCTTTTTTAATAACAGAGAGTTTACGTATACTTTTCATTGACAGCAAAGGATAAATTTGAATAAAATGTATAATAATGATGATGATGATGATAATAATAATAATAATAATAATAATAATAATAATAATAATAATAATAATAATAATAATAATAATAATAATATTAATAATAATAACAATAATAATTATAATAATAACAATAACAATAATAAATATAATAATAACAATAATAATAATAGTAATAATAATTTATTATCATCATCATTTTTATTATTATTATTATTATTATTATTATTATTATTATTATTATTATCATTGTTGTTATAATTATTGCTATATTAGTTGTAATTTTATTATTATAATAATTATTGCTATATTAGTTGTAATTTTATTATTATTGTAATTATTATTGTTGTTGTTGTTATTGTTGTTATAAAAATGTGGTTTTGTGTTGTTGTTTTTTTCTCTATCATAATCAAATTGATTAGGAAAAAATAATTCCTACGAGACAACAATAAGAAACAATCGATATGACATACTTTAGAACGAAGAAATGAAAAACTATAACACAAACGCTTTTAAAAAACACTTTTAGAAACATTTTTAAAAACTCACGACAATTTTCTTAACCGGTTTTGTGATAATTCATTTTATATTTTTTCTGTTGTTTTTATCAATTTTTTTCTTCTTTTGCTTGTTGTTGCTTATTTTTCTGGGTGTTATTTCTTTCAATCGTTGTTTTTCGAGCTGTGATAGGTTGTTTCTTCATTTTCTATTTCATTATTTTAACGGATTCTTTATTTTTACCGTTTTCTTTTTTCAAGCATTATTTCCTGTATTTCTCTGCATTTCTCTTAAGCTACAAATTCCGAAATTATTGGTCAAAGCTGGACTCGAAATTATTAATTATCTTTCTGCCTCCATAAATTTCAGATAATTATAGAAACAAAACCAAAAAATAGTAATATTTTTTCCTCACATTTTTCTTTCTTTCTTTCTTTCTTTCTTTAGTTCATTTATTATATTTCTCACTTCATTTTTATGAATTTTTTTCTATTATAAAGCATTTATTAAAGACAAATAAATCCTTGGGGAAATCAAAAGAAAATTTTAATGACAATTGCTGCAAATTTGTTGAAAATAAATTAAAGTAAAATAAAATGGAGGGAACAACGAAACAGCTCAATGGTGGTTTATGGCTACGCTTGTTTGTTGTTTGTTTGATTATACTTGGTTTTATTTTTGTCTTTCCGATTTTATTTTTCACAAAAAAGCTTAGTTTTCTTAAAGTAGACGTTTTATTTTTGTACTTTTATTTTATTGGCTTAATTTTTTTTTTCTGTAATGTTTAAAATGTATTTTTTATTCCTCACTTTCTATCAAGCATTCTAACTGTCAAGTGATGTCTTTGAATAGTCACTTATCATAGCTTGTTTTATTCTTTCTTTGTTCGCTTTACATTCATTCTTGGAACCATACATAGAAGTCAATTTATCTTCATTGTACGGGGCCAAAAAATTAAAATACTGAGAGGGCGAGAGAGAGAGAGAGAGAGAGAGAGAGAGAGAGAGAGAGAGAGAGAGAGAGAGAGAGATTAAGGGAGACAGAAAAAGACGGAAACAGACAGAAACAGACAGAAATAAGGGATCCGGCGTATAAAATGAAATACACAAGAAAACAAACGAAATCAAATATTTCAATAGATTCAGATCGCTAACTTTGCAAATTTTAAAGTGTACTATTAGAGAATTTAATACATTTGTTCTTAATATTTATTTTTGGTGGAAGGAACTGGCTTTCCGACATTTACCTACAAACTATCGTGGTGACATATTTCAAGACGCAGGGAAAATTAACTATCATTAAAAACTAAAATGTGTACTCGGCGTGTTTGATTCTTTCTGTTATGTCTCAAGCTACTGCTATCTAACACCTTCGGATGATCTCTACTCGACTGCTACCCAAGAGCTACTCAACTGTCACTCAACCCTATACTACGGCTAGACTACCTCTATTTATATGTCTTGGGCGATCCTACTTCTTCGCTTGGGGGCGTCGACACAAAACCTTCCTTTATTTATAGAGTGATCTCTTAGTTGGTCAAAAAATGATTTCGGATTGTGTAAATAATAGGGACTCATGATTTTGGACCACAAGTGTCTGCATCTCTCTCGTTTACTTTCAACCCCTTAATATGGATAAATATGCTTGTCGATAGAAAATATGATCACGTAGGTAAAATGTTCAGTTCAATCGATAATTATTAAAGACGTCATTGGACGGTTTGGCAAATATTCGCTCAAAAGTGTTTCATCATGTAGTATTAGATGAACAGTCTTCTCTCTTTGTCACGACTCTCATAGCTAAAGCAGTATCTTTCCTGGCAAAACTCGCTACTACACATCCTTGCGCAGCAGGAGTCCAATAAGTTATATCGCCATAGGTTTAGGACAATGTACACTCTACTCTTTCTCTTACTTACACTTGCGCATACAATTCCATCTCTCTCTCCTTCTCTTTCTCTCTCTTTCTATCTATTTATCTATCTGTTTATCTATCTATCTATCTATATATATATATATATATATATATATATATATATATATATATACATATATATATGAAGAGAGAAAGAAAGAGAGAGAGAGATACATATACACATACATGGATACATGCATATATATATATATATATATATATATATATATATATATATAGTTAATCCCCAAAACGAAGAAAAATACAAGAAAAAAAGCAACAACGCGAGGACGTGGTACATGCAAAGTATTAAGACGCTCAGGAAAGGAAAGAAAAGTGGTTTTAAGTTTTGAGCAAAGCTCTTCTTCAGAAACAGGATACAGAGAAAAGTCCAAGAGAAAATGTAAACGGAGGAAAAAAATCGTGAAAGATCCACATTTTAAATATATATATATATATATATATATATATATATATATATATATATATATACATACGCAAGTATTATGCATTCATGTAAATGGAACTGATGATGATGGGGCTGCTGCGGTAACATTCAACATTGGTGTTTCTTCGACATACACACGCATATACATATATATATATATATATATATATATATATATATATATATATATATATATAGAGAGAGAGAGAGAGAGAGAGAGAGAGAGAGAGAGAGAGAGAGAGAAAGACAGGCAGGTAGATATAGATATACATGTGAGAAAGTGTATATATATATATTCGTATACACATATATACTCATATACATGTGATGCATATATATGCGTTCACGCATACATATCTTTGTGAATTTGTACACCAAGTTTAAAGTAAAACATAAAATAACTCCATGTCTGTGTATCTGTGTGTATCTTAGTGTAAATTATTGGACATAAACCGTCCTCTACATATTCATGCGTACTTATGTGCATACACGTTGATGTATCCACGAATATACAAATAAACAGCTACACATACGGATATATAAATACGTGTATTCGCACGTATGTGTAGAGATGTGTATATGAACGTGCGTCAGTGTATGTATTACATCCGGGATGTTTGTTGTTAACCAAGCAGTCTATCGATCATCCAGTGATAGGTAGAAACATGGCTCCGTCTACTGGACTTGAAGAATCGACTGACAAGTACTTATTAGCTTTTCCAATTAAGACACCTCAGAAGAGACAGGCCATGGTTATAGATTTACTTCATTACTACATACACTGACAAATGTACAGAAGTATATATATGAAGATATAAGACCATCTGCGCGCGCGCGTGTGTGTGTGTGTGTGTGTGTGTGTGTGTGTGTGTGTGTGTGTGTGTGTGTGTGTGTTGGCAATTTGGAGACATTCACCACTTAACTGATGATAAATATATCCGCATAGGTCTGTGTATATATATGTACATATATATACATGTATATATATGTATGTATGTATTCATACATATATATATATATATATATATATATATATATATATATATATATGCATGTGTATGTATATATATGCATGTGTGTGTATAATCATTCTCAAAGATAGACACGATCCCAGTAAGCGTGCATACATATACAGATGTGTAATCACGCATTCATATATACAGCTATATATATATATATATATATATATATATATATATATATATATATATATATATATATATATATACATATATATATACATATATATATATGTATGTAGGTATGTGTATGCATGTGTATGCATGTGTATGCATGTATGTATGTATATGCGTGAATGTATCTTTGTATGTGTGCCTGTCTGTATGACATTTCTTTATTCCAGATTATCTTTCATAAGTGATTTTTGTATCTATTATTTCATTGTCTCCGTAGCAATACCGCTACTAAATCCATTAATGCTTTAAGACCATCCCGTTCTCATCTTCTAAATGAAATGATTATATGCATAGGTTGTTTCTGAAATTTTCTGGAAGCCATCGGTAAATCATAAAAAACGTTGCACTAGCGAATGAAACCCTCATCACCGGATTTCAAATGAATTTATTTAACTCCAAATTCACTTGTCTTAAATGTAAAACACATTGGATCGTTGTCGTTTGAAATTCTAAAGATAAGAGTTAATATGGAATTAGAAGAAATTGTTAAAAGTGCGAGTGATTTTAGCAGAAATGTTATATTCTTTCTTACGGTCTTGTTTTTCGTGCAAAAAAATTCGTAAAAATTAGATAAATTTCAGGTAATTTTTAAAATGAACGACTACGGGAACGACTGGAGTGAAGGTGAAAGAAAGAAGTTTCATACGTACAAGAGACCAGATAACGTAACTGGGAGCCAGTGTGCTTGGTGATATGATATGCATGCGCGTTCTTGTATATATTTATGTATGCATACATGCATGTATACATATATTTATCTGTCCTATGTCTCAGTGCTTTGAATATTCAACAAACTAGCCACAATATTTGAATGGCTCGCATCTGATTCACTTTCTACACTAAATCGATACTCCTTGATGAAGTTAACAACATCCACCAAAATCCCGATATCGTAAGCAAAATACTCTAAAATAATTTACGTAAAAACTATTTCTATTCGAATATCTTGTCGCTTACGCTAAATTACTCTCCATCACACACACACACGCATCCACAAAGAAGTACACGCAAAAAAAAAAAGAGATGCCTTGCTATCTTACATTAACCAAGTGAAGCGGACATTTTTGACGGGAAGTATAGTTAACCACTGTAGGAAGAATATAACTATCAAATGTTTCTTTCTCGCTTGCCATTTATCTCTAGTTACATACACGTCTTACAGGTCCTACCGTCACGTTTCAATTGAGAAGCTTCAACAGAAGATATTGTCACGCACTATATATCGCCATGACTATTCTTTTATTCTTTTATTTGTTTCAGTCATTTGACTGCGGCCAGGTTGGAGCACCGCCTTTAGTCGAGCAAATCGACCCATGGATTTATTCTTTGTAAGCCTAGTACTTATTCTATCAGTACATTTATTCTATCAGAACGAGAGAAATTAGATGATATTTTTCGAACGCAGAATGCCACTTAGAACAGCAGAAATATCATCTAATTTGTATAGTTCAATACACATTTCGATGCTTATATAAAGAAATGCTAGCTTGTTTATATTTATACACGTAGTTGTACAATTAGCTATTTCTAAAATCGCGGACGAATTTGTCAGCAGGCAGTTTAGCTTAATGGTAAAGCATTCTGCTGGAGTCTTTGGGGGATATGGATTAGAGTCCTATGGTTGGATGTTAACAAATGTTTTTTTCACTTTTTAAGGGTAATTCACCCAGTATTTCTGTTGTTCTAACGGCAATTCTGCGTTCGAAAGGATATCATCTAATCTATATATACATATACATAATTAAAATAATGGAAAATTTCCTCTTAAACAAATACAATGACTAGAAAATTTGTAATAACGAAAATATGGGACAAGAGACATATTAACTGTCCCAGTAGTCTCGTAAGAGATTGCAATGCAATTAAACACGACAGCAATTTTTTTCTTTGAGAATTTTTCAGTGATCTTCTTCTAGCACATTAATAGTCCACTTAGTGGTCTCTTTTATATATACATATACATATATATGTATTATATTGTACTATATTATATGAGTATCAATAAAGATGTTCCCGCTTAGCGTTATATTATATTTCAATTTCATATGTAATAAAATTTTAATCTACAACAAACTATAATCTTAATAGCTTTCATAATTTTCGCTGCTTTAATTTTCAAATATTTTTTGTTTATAAATATTTTATTATTTACCCCCATATTCTGATAATCTCCCATCCCACCAACCTTCTTTATTCGAACGAGAATTGGCGGTAATATATTACAAGCTACTCCGAACAAATCCAGTAAACTTGCCGTTTATCATTTGGTTTAATCCAATAACAACGTTTCCAAGTGCAACGATTTAACCTTCAAGCTAGGCTGATCGGATTTCTCAGCTGACATTTCGACAGTGAGATAAAAATCCCTCTGTTTGTGTTTTCTAATCATCAATCTCTCAGGCTTTGTTAATTTTACTTGTGTTTTGTTCGACATTCATACTTCGTACGGCGTATGGAATTTAAGAAGCGAATATCGCAAACGAACAAGCATACGTACATGCGTGCATGCATATGTATGTGTGTGTGTGTGTGTGTGTGTATGTATGCATGCATATATATATGTGTGTGTATGTATTTATATATATGCATATATATATACATGTATGTATGTACGTATAGAAATGCGGTCATAAAGGCACACGTACATACATGTAGATACACGCATATATATATATATATATATATATATATATATATATATATATATATATATATATATATATATATATATATATATATACATATATACATATATATATATATATATATATATATATATATATATATATATATATACACACATACATACATATATATATATATATATATATATATATATATATATATATATATACATATATACATACGTATATATTTATATATATTTATCTATATATATATTTCACACATGCATCCGCATACATGCATGCATACGTTACATACACATCTATCAACATAGATGTATTCATACGTACATTAAAATACACACACAACGCCATTTCGATTTTAAATGAATTGTACTTTTTTATATCAATTATCATTATTATTGTTGTTGTTACTTTTTTGCTCTTTGTCTTCTTATTATTGTTATTATTATTATTATTATTATTATTATTATTATTATCATTATTATTATTATTATTATTGTTATTATTATTTCAATTGCCGTTATTTTAGTTGTTTTAGTTTACATTTATTTTACATATCGTAATTGGCTGATTCATTTAATGTTGTTGGTGTTGTCGTCACGATATTGTTGTACAGCGACAAAACTATGTTTGGTATTTTCATTTTAACGTATTAACGATTAATTTCTGGCTAGGTAGCTCTCACAAATTACGTTTTTTAACAACAGAAATATGGTCGTTATTTTCAAATATTTGTTTGTTAAATAGTTTATTCATTGTTTTTTTGTCTTTTCTATTCCATTTTTATTTTTGTCGATTCAGTATATCTTTGTTTTGAATATTAATATAGATGTGTAGGGGGAATATTGTGATGGCTTCTAGTAAACTATATAGTTCGGTGTGAGATGAAAAAGGTTGGAGTGTGCAACAGCCGAAACGTAGAGGAAAGCAACGACCAAGGAGGAGAGGTGTGACAGACAGTGGTTCCAAATTTTGGTACACGGCTAGTAATTTCGGGGTAGAAAGTTAAACCGATTACATTGACTTCAATCTGCCATTGGTACTTGTTTCATCGAGCTTTGAAAGAATGAAAGGTAAAGTCGACCTCGGCGGAATTTGAACTCAGAACGTGAAAACGGACAAAATGCTGCTAAGGATTCTTTCTGCTAAGGATTCTTTCTAGCCATTCTGCCAATTTGCCACCTTTAATGTGTGATTGATATTGGGAGGATGTGGAATGTAGAAGAAAAGGTTGTGAAGAAGTCGGAACACTAGACTTAGATCCACTCTTATTAATTAAACCTAATCTACATTCCAATATCTCTGTTTTTTATTTATTTTTGCCGAAGCAGACACTGAAACAGTCTCAGACGAAGACACCCTAACCCGATCTCTTCAGATTCTGTCTTTTATCCCATTAACCGAATCAGGCCGCCTGCGGTTGTATTCATGTATTCTTGCATCTTATAAGATTTTGATCTCTATGTTCTGCGTTTTGTAACTCTCGAAATTTATCACGTGACACACAATGGCCGCATGTGCAATAACTAACAATCACTAATAGGGAATTATCGCAACGGTCAAATTTCGTAATCACTTTGTAATAATGCAATATATAATTGGTTCCGCGTCTGTTGGGAGTAACAGTCAAGTGCGGTAATGATATAACGATTTAATGATTAAATTACGTAATAGCCATGTGACACAATGGTCAAGCCCAGTTATTGCAATATAATAATGACAATAACCGCTAAATGACATTAAAAGAATTTGCTGACCATCTCATGCAATAATCATCTATGTTCTCTCCATGTGAAGCTTATATAAAAGTGATGCAGTTTCATTCTGAAGGTATTTGCTAGAAGACCGATATCCAGGGATGTGTGGATAAGTATAACTTGGCACAGGTCGAGTGATATATGACACATTAAGGAGGGGGTTTTAATGACTAAGTATGGGGTTGTAATGACCAGTAGGGGGTGATATGATGACTAAGTAAAATAATGATCATAAAATGAAATTTTGAGATTAGGTGGGATTTGGGTTGGAGGAGATTCGCTAGAATAACAGACTGGACCGATCACGAAGTTCGAAATTATTATATGACATGACAGTCAATGACCTAACCTCTACGTTGTGGCTTGTTCTGCTATAGATAATAGCCAAATTTCATCGAAATTAAACTTACGTCTGAAGAAAGGAAGCCTTTGTTAAAAATTGAAGACCTCGATATAAGAATAAGGTTGTTGTTGTTGTTGGCACTCCGTCGCTTACGACATCGAGGGTTCCAGTTGATCCGATCAATGGAACAGCCTGCTCGTGAATTTAACGTGCAAGTGGCCGAGCACTCCACAGATACGTGTACCCTTAATGTAGTTCTCGGGGATATTCAGCGTGACACAGTGTGACAAGGTTGGCCATTTGATATACAGGTACAACAGAAACAGGAACAAAGAGTGAGACAAAGTTGCGGTGAAAGAGCAGAGCAGGGTTCACCACCATCCCCTGCCGGAGACTCGTTGAGCTTTAGGTGTTTTCGCTCAATAAACACTCACAACGCCCAGTCTGGGAATCGAAACCGCGATCCTATGACCGCGAGTCCGCTGCCCTAACTACTGGGCCATTGCGCCTCCACTAGGCCCTGTCCAGAACTGGAGAATAATGCGCTCCACCAACTAAAAAATATCCCATAGACACTCCATGTGTCTCGACGCCATTGCTTCCAATCCATGCCGCACTGAGGAATCCAAAACAAAGCAAAGCTACGTTTACTTCGCAGGGGAGGTAAGCTTAAATTCCCACCCAGTTTTACGTACACCATTGCTTGCAAACTCTACAATATATTTAATAAAACATTGACCTAAACACATAATCTATATTTAATTAAATCAGAAGGACAATATCACAAATATACAATCTTGAAATCACTCAACATTCATAAAATAGAAAAGGTCCACAACGAGCTGTTTTCTTTTACATATTTTTCAATCAAACTTGAACTATCGCATTCGGATTTGACCGACAATTGTGAATCCGGTGAATGGAGCATGTCGTTTAACATAATTCATTCATTTGTTCCACAATATTTATGAGAATTATTAACAAAGGCAACAAGTTCTTTGCTTTGTGTTTGGAGCCGCGACAGACACAGCAAATTGTCAGTGGTTTCCATTGACGGAAAAGGTCAACTTGTCGAAATATTGTTTTGATATGAAAGCATTGTTGTAGAGATATTCATACGAAATGTCTCTTCTTGTCCATGTACACACACACACACACGAACACACACACACACACACACACACACACACACACACACACACAACACACACACACGCGCACACGCACGCACACACACAGTGCAAAGACACACACATATGGACAGGGCAGTATAGGCAAACACAGAAGTTGTGTGTGTGTGTCTGCGTATGTATTAGTACAAATGTTTTTGCATGTGTTAAGAGATAAGTTTTCATACATACATGCGTTCGCATACGTACGCTATAATTTTTTACGTGATAATCTACAAGATAGACATGTTGTTATTTCGCATCTAATTATGCTTCATTTTGTTTCGTGTGATGTATTCTAACTGCTCCTTGTTTTAATGTGCATAGGGAACTACCAGGGAAGAGATGTCGTATATATGTGTCTCCAAAATATCAGTTGTAGTCGTGAATTTTATAACTCATTTTTAATCGGATTTTTAATGAAACTATTCACAACTAATCTGTTTGAGAGGAAGTACTTTGGGTGAGGTTTATTAATAAATAGACAAGAACAGTAACTAAAAAAGAGGACCAAATAGAACAGCATCAATAACAATACAACAATAACAGCAACAGCAACAATATTACAAATCGTTTATAAGAAGATTTCTTTCGCAACGTAATCACAGAAATATTCAAAATAATGGAAACCAAAGCAACGATAAGTGTTATTGTCAAGTCCTATAGTCTTGTCACTTGAATAAACTATTCCATTAATGACTACATCGTTTATCAAGTCTCTAAATATGATAAACCAGCACTTCTTTCCATACGTTTTACAGGAAGCTCATTTTAAAACGGACAATAACAGCATATGACCACTTTCAGTTACAAAGAAAATATTATAATGCCTTGAGAAACATAATTGGCAGAAGACAGATAAGATGTCTCTATATTCAAGGGCTATTTTGGATAAACTGCTCTATATAATAATGGATCAACACAATACGTTTTGTCCTTGACTGTAGATATAGAATCATAAACCAGCCACATCAATCAACAAACGAACAGATCTGATGTCGATCTGCAGACACAATATGAAAACTTATGCTATCCCATTTTGAAGTAAAATACTGTCACGACTATTTCATATATCAAGTAACACGCTGTCAGCCTATATATTTTCAACAGCTATAAGAAAAATCTGTTGAAGATCGCTGTATTTCAGTCGTCAGGTAGTGGCCTACAACTATAATATGGAAGCAGGTTGAGGTTTTAAATACATCTATGTAAGGGGATGTGTATGTTTTATGTGTACGTATTTTTGTGTGTGCATGTTTGCGTTTGAAAATATGTATATATGTATATATGTATGTGCGTGCGTGTATGTATATTTGTGTATATATGTGTGTGTATGTCTGTGTATGTGTGTGCATGTGTGTGTGTATGTGCATGTGTGTGTATGTATATTTAAGTATATGCGTGATTGGTAATTGTTTTATCGATCCCAACAAGATGAGAGACAAAGTTGACCTTGGCGGATTTGAACTCAGAATATAAAGAGAGACGAAATGCAATATTAACTGTAAAAAGTAACAGGAACTCACAGTAACAAAAACTACAGCAGCGCCACCAACATCAGTAACAATAACAACTACAACAACAAAAATACCAACAATTGTCATAGCAACAACCGCATAAACAACATGGCAGCAGCAACAACAACAACAACAAGAGCAGTAGGCCAACAAGAGGAGATAACCAGCTACATCACGAACATCAAGAAGAACAACAGGGGCAGCAATGGTGACCACAACAGCAACAACAACAGCAACTACTAAAACATCAACAATACCAACTGCAGCACCATCAACATCTTATACATACATTAAGAGACGCAAACACAAATAATCTAGAAATAACAGGTTACAAACCCAACAGTAAAAACAGCATCAGCAATACAACCAAAAGATACTAATGTAAACACACACACACACAACAAAACATAAGCAACAAGCTCATAAGATGAAGCTTTATAAGTAGATTAGAAGAGGCTACTCTCTTGCTAATGCCTGATTCTCTTAACAATCATTACTGTTGCAAATGTTGGCGCCGATCGCCAAGCTGAAAAACAAAATTATAACGTAGACCGGTGATGGTGGTGGCGGTGATGGTTTGGCGGTTGGTTAGCGAGCGTTTTTATGTGCATTAGCGTGTATGTGTACCATGTGTACGTGTGTGTTAGTGGTTTTGATATGATGCGCTCTATTTAAGACCACCCAGTGGCTAGCTGACACCTGCAGATATCAGCCACAATCTGGACAATATTTAGAAAATTCTTATCTCCATAGTAACTAGCTGTCTTCCGTGAAATGATGCTGATAGAATGAAATGGTAGCGCGAAATCGTTTGTATGCGAAACGTAGATTTCTGCAAATCTGTCAAAGAAGGCACCAGATTAAATTGGCAAATATGCCTTCAAACACGCGATACTATCGTCACATGTGTTTATACGTTAGCTCAAACACAAATCTTATTCTCATTCACAGATATAGACATATATCGGCATATATATTTCAATACATACATACACACATACATACATACATTGCATATACTTATGTTGAAATGCATTCCTAGATGCACAGATAATGCGTCTATTCAAAAATCTAAGTACGATTGATATTACTAGGACAGAGAATCACACACTCGTAAGCACTTATTCTCTCCTCCCCCCACTTCTCTCTCACACACACACACACACGTATATTCATACGTACATAAGTATATAAATATTTGCTCAATATATCATACATACATCCAGATACATAACATATCCATTAGTCGTTCTAACTGACTTTCTCTCTCACTCTCTGTCTGTCTGTCTTCTCTCTCTTTTCTCTCTCTCTCTCTCTCTCTCTCTCTCTCTCTCTCTCTCTCTCTCTATCTATCTATATTCTAATGACATATTTCCACAAGATTATATGAATGTCAAATATTTTGGTCACGAACACAGTACAATGCTTTTGATAAGACTCGAACCATCAGTTTTTCGTTTACTTGAACACATCATTATTTTAATACAATTGATTTTATAGAAAAAAAATTTGATCGAAGCATGGGTGGGTGAAGTTAAGACAGAATACAGAAACAGAAAAATTGGTTCTTGCGTTTTTTAGTAAACGAAGTGAAGGACTTCCACGAAAGAATATTACCTGGCAATTGTTGGACAAAATCTCCCTCAAGGATTATGTATCGTATTTTAATGTGTATATGGGACCATCTTTTGTCAAAAATTAGGTTAAAAAATATGGGTGTTTCTTATACATGGATAGTATAAGCTCGTACAAAACCTTTTTTTCCAATTTTTAAGCCCCCGAAATTTGGGGGTTCCTTATACATGAGGGTTCCTTACGTTAAATTACGGTACATCTCCTGTTGTTGAATTTATTAGAAAGAAATAGGGTTTCGTTGTTTAGGTCAGTTCTCACTGAGAAATCTTGTCTCAGTAGACATACAGAGGGAGCACTATGAAAGAACATTCCCCAGCTTTAGTGATCTGCAGATCCATGACTGTGCTTAGATCCGTTTGTGGTTGCTGATACCTGGGCATTCGGAAGATCCCTATGTTTTCTCAGAGCCTTGTGAGTACGGTAAGACCCTTGCAGGCGTCCAGGGCAGGTTCGGCAGATACCTGCATGTCTGCAGATTTCTGATCGTTCAAAAATTCCTGGAGGCTCACAAATATCCGGAGATCTACCAAGAAAGATCCAGGGAAGGGTTTGTGAGCTGTATTCAAAATTGTAAAAACTTGGTCTATAAAATAAACACTCAATTACATTGAACAGGCAGAATCGTTACCACGCCGGAAAAAAAGAAAACTGCTTAGCAGTATCTCTTCCGTCCCCTAGCGTTCTGGGTTCAAATCTCACCGTTGTCGACTTTGCATTTCATCCTTTCGGGCCAATAAAATAAATACCAGTTATTTAAGTGCTGGGCTCGTTGCACCCGACTTATCCCCTCCCCTCAAATTTTCTGGCCAAAATTCAGGAAGAATTATTTCCTTACAGATATTTTTTTTTTTCATTTGAGAAATGAAATGAAAATAAGAAATCGAATCTGGGGGGCTTACTGAGTAGACAGACCTTCAAGCGTCTGGTGTCCATCGCAAAGATCCTTTATATAAAGGAAGGTATTAGTTGGGAAAAGGTCGGGAACCAATGATCCGAAGTGATCAAGTGTGATCGTTCTATCATAGTTTTAATGATGATAGAATTTTTGTTTCAGGGATAATTGATCGATATTCAGTAGTATTTCTGATAGGATACGCGTGGCTTAGTGGTTAGGAGTATTCAGCTTCCGATCGTAAGATCATTGGTTCGAATTCTGAAAGTGCACTATGCTCTTTAGCAAGACAGTTTATTTCACGTTGACCTAGTGCAGTCAGCTGACAAAAAATTGGTAGTTATACTTGTATTTCAAAAGGCTACCCTGTATCATGCTGAATGCCCCTGAGTACTATGCTAAGGGCACGCGTGTCTGTGAGGTGCACGTTTATTTCATGAGCAGGCTGTTACGTTGATAGGATCGACTGGAATCTCCGTCAATAAAATAAGTTCTAGCTGATCATGGGGCTCGTTGTAACCGGCAGACATTACGCCCCACAAAATTTCGGGCCTTGCTCCAAAATTTGAAAACAACGGCGACAAGCAAATAAAATCGTTAACACGTCGAACAAAATGTTTAGCAGCATTTCTTTCCATTCGTCACATACTAAATGCAAGCAACCCCTAGATCAAGCTTGCTTTTTGTCCTTTCGAAGGTCGATAAAATAAAGTAGCTGTCAGGTACTGGGTTCACGTAATAGACTAACTTCTCCTTTCCAAATTCCTGGTCTATTGCCAAAATTTGAAACAATCCTATAGAAAAACTATAAACAGATGAGGCCAAAGACATATGTTGGTCGTTACAGTACGCTGATGAAGGTATGTTGGCACTTAGGATTAAACATTAACTGCCAATGTAAGTATTAACTATCGATGTAAAACAGTTTTGGTGAAAACCAGGACGAATGACCAAAATTACTGTACTTTTGACCTTCCGTACTATTTACTTTTTAAATTATTTCATTTGAAATATTAATCGCTCATATTTCAATAGGGAATTGCGATTCTTCACTATGGATGTAGGGAAACTAATAACCAAGACAGATTCAATAAAAACGATAACATCTCAATCTCTCTCTCTCTTTCTCTCTCTCTCCCCTCTCTCTCCCCTCCCTCTCTATCTCTAGCTATCTATCTACCTTTCTTTCTCTCTCACTCTCTCTGTATGTGTATGTATTTGTATGTATATATCCAGATGATCTCATTTACATCGCATTCTGTTTCTCACTCATTATCTCTCTACCTATCTGTCAATTTCTCCCCCATTTTTCTCTCACTCTCTCTTTCTCTCCTCCCCTCTCTCTTTGATATCACCACTTTTACGTATGCACACATTTATACAGATTTCACACATTTATATCTGAGAATATATCTGTGCGTGTGCATGTGTACGTGCGTATGTGTGTATATGTGTATGTGTGTGTGTGTGTGTGTCTATGTATATATGTATATATATGTATCCGATATTTTATAACGTATTAGTACATATATGTGTGAGTGTATTTCTTCTAATGCGAAATCGTACTCCTATATGAATAGGTTATTCATGTGTATATATGTGTGTACATGTATGTTATACGAGTGTGCATGGATATTAAAGATATTTTATTCCAATGCGAAGATAAGATTATTTGTGGTTCTAGGTTTCTCTCTTTATATGTCCTTAGCAGTCTTCTTTATTTGTGCGTATATATATATATATATATATATATATATATATATATATATATATACACAAAAATAAGTAAGACTGCATATATATATATATATATGTATATATATATATATATATATATATATATATATATATATATATATATATATATATACACATTTATATACATATATATGTATATATACATATATATATATATATATATATATATATATATGTACATATGCATACACACACACACACACACATATGTATATATATATATATATAATATATAATATATATATCAGAATGTTAATGTAAAATATCCATAAACACACATATCCACATAATTATTTCAGTCTTTATATATACATAGACATATGTGTATGTGTGTGCGTACGTGCGTGTGTGTATGGGTATGTATCTGTGCGTATGTGTGTGTATTTGCACATTAATGTATTTCTTAAACATCTATTGATATTTTGTATCGTCCAGTAATCTCCCTCCATTACCGAACTAAATTGGTCTTCGTTAAGACTGGTAGTTTTCATGGAATCAAACGGAAGATTGACACAGCTCTTAGCAACCATATCATTCCTTTTCAGCGGACACATCATCAAAATTCTGGTCAAGCATGAAGACGTTTTTGCAGAGACATTATGACTCGAAGATGATGTATTTAACCATCTAACTTCCAAATATTTAAATGTTCTGTAGATTTTGATGTTGCAACGATTTGATTTTTTTTTTTCGTCGTCATATATATTAATGATCATTCATCGATTCATGTTAAATGAACTAAATAAAAGAAAAAACTGAAAATTAATATATATCTGATAAAATACAAGACAGTAAATAAAGACTGAGATATACGATTACGTATATAATTATTTGTATACTATGTATATCATTGATATACTAGCATATTACCCGTCATATGACAGGTAAATTTGGAAGTGTCTGGAAATATAGTTTACGTAGATAGATGACCCCCTTTAGTCACGAATGACCATGGGATCGGGAAGCTTTTAAGCTAGCACCCGTGGAGGGCTCTTCATTAGACCTTGAGCCCAACGATTGCATTTCATACATTACGTACATATTAAATTTTGCTCAACTTCAACAATATATTTCAACCAATGAACAATCTTTATCAAAAACAATGACTTGGTGGAACTTATTGCAAAGCTGCATGATAAACAACAGTACCACCACCATCGCCATCACATCCGCCATACATACACCATGCAGACAACTGACGCCACCACCATCAATACCTTTGACTTCACCGCCATCACCACTGTCTTTCACATCGTTTACCCTCAAACCTCACCTACCACCACCACCACCACCACCACCACTACCACCACCATCATCAACGCCGCTTCAGACTCTATCACAGCTACAGCTCCAAAATGGTTAAATATTTTTGTTCAGTAAGTTAGTTCAGTGTTCAGTCCCTCTTTCTCTCACACACCCACTCTTTCTCTCTCTCTCTCTCTCTCTTATTATTACTCCCACTTCCACCATCAACACTACTACTTTTAATAAAAACATCGTCAACTCTCCCTATAAATTCCTTTGCCTCTCTTTCTCTCCCTCTTTTTTTCTTTCACGCTCTCTCTTACTCTTTCTGTCTGTCTACGCGACTGCTCCTACCGTCACTATGCCTAATAATACTCTCACCCTAACATGAGCAATTCTAGAATTGTAAATGAATAGTGAGAGAGGGGATCGATGTGTGACACACTGACACATATACATACATATATATATATATATATATACGTACACAAACATATATATACGCATACATTCATATATACACACACACATATATATATATACTTATATATATATATATATATATATGTATATATATATATATATATATATATATATATATATATATATATATATATATATATATATATATATATATATATATATATATATATGTATATATATAGGAGAATATACAAAAAATAACAACAGACGAGGACAGGTGGTGTAAATAACAAAAGTATATATTAGTATGACGCTCGGGAATACGGAAAGTCTTTGACGTTTCGAGCTACGCTCTTCAACAGAAAGAATACGGAGACAAGGAGAAAAACACGGAGAAAAAAATTGAATATGTATATATATATATATATATATATATACATATATTCGGTTTGTGGCTTGTATACTTTATGATAACCGTCTATTAGGCACTGTAATACTTCTGGACACGTTTTATAAATAAATGAATATATATATATATGTGTGTGTGCGTGTGTGTGTGTGTGTGTCAGTCTGTCTGTCTGTGTCTGTGTCTGTATGTGCGTGAGCACGCATGTGTGTGTGTATGTGTGTGTGTGTCCCCATATCTGCCTCTGTGTGTGTGTGTGTGTGTGTGTGTGTGTGAAATTAGATTATTAGAATATTGACCAGACGTGGTGAATATCACGAGATAAAACCATAACATCGTTATGATAACAGAAACATATTTGATTGATAAAATCATTGCACTTGAAGTCGATTATTATACGTTATATAGATACCTATGTATATGTATGTATACGTGTGTATCTATATACATGTGCACCTGTGCATGCGCTTGTGTCTGCTTTCGTATATGTTTTGTGCCTTCGTAGGTGCAAATAATTATGTGCGTACACACATATACGTATACATATATACATAAATTCTCGTATATTCCATCTTCCGTGCTTTTATTTGCTATATATATATATATATATATATATATATATATATATATATATCCATATATATGTACATATATGTATAATACATACATGCATATATATATATATATATATATATATATATATATATATATATACACACACACACCTGTAAATGTATGTACATCTACGCCAAATTCATACTCCTTGCATATTCTATATATGTATATATGTATATATATATATATATATATATATATATATATATATATATATATATATATATATATATATATATATATATATACGTATATATATATATATACGTATATATATATATATATATATATATATATATATATACGTATATATATATATATATATATATATATATATATATATATATATATATATATATATATATATATATATATATATATATATATATATATATATATATATATACATATATGTATATATATATATATGTGTATGTGTGTGTGTGTGTGTTTGTGTGTGTGTGTGTGTGTGTGTGTATGTGTGTGTGTGTACGTGCATGTATATACATTAATGCGTGTATGTATATGTATATATATTATCATATTTAGGTGTGGGTGTTTGCGCAAACTAGACTATCAAGCTAATGTAATGAAGAGAAATTAAAGAAATCCGAAGATAAAGCGGAAACAATTTTTGGCCAATAAACGTAACATAAATATGGTGGCTGGATTTGACATGAATTAGCTACCATGTGATACGAGGCGATACCATGTGATATGTCATTAAGATACGAGCAAAACAGCGTCATAATTGGATTGCTTCTCGTTTATAACAATGACGATAAACATCTGAAGATAAAATGTATAAATCCTGTTTTTATGTGGGTGTGATTGTGTATGCGTATCTATTTGTGAGTGTGTAGAATGCATCATAGACGTGTATGCGCGCATGGTGTATAATTACTAGCATAAATTTGTATGCACATTTGTATACAATTATCTACGTAGATATCGGTATATATGTATCTGTTTATATGTATGTGTGAGTGTGTGTTTGTGTGTGTGCGTGTCCAATGTATCCATCTGTCTCTTTATCCCTCTGTTGTCTATTTTCTATCGATATATCTACATTATACAAACACACACACACACACATATATACATATATATATACATATATATATATATATATATATATATATATATATATATATATATATATATATATACACATATATATATATAGTATATATTTCATATATAAATATATGTATGTTTGCCTATATATACATATATATATATATATATATATATATATATATATATATATATATATATATATATAAAATTTTTTTGCATATGTTTCTTTCGGTCATTAGACTGCGGCCAAGCTAGGGCGTCACCTTGAAGAATTTTTAGTTGAATAAATCGACGCCACTACTTCAACTTTAAGCCTAGTACTTACGCTATCAGTTCCTTGTGCCGAAGCGCTAAGTTACAAGAACGAAAGCACACCAACACCGGTTATCAACCGTACCGTTGGAGTGGGACAAACCTGGACGCAGAGACACACACATAGATGTGCCTGTATGTATATATATATATATATATATATATATATATATATATATATATATATATATATATATATATATATATATACATATATATATATATATACATATATATATATAATGTATGTATGTATGTATGTATATACAAGGAAGATGGCTAACTGAAAGGTTTCTATAGCTTTCAGTATCACCGTGGACTTTTGTAGATTTACGTTACGAACTTGATTCATTCCGTTGCTGCTTTTAGTTACGCACTCGATGCCTTCCTCCAGGCTACGAGAGATAATAAAACTGTAGATCACGAAATTATGAGTATTGACAGAGTCACTCATATATCTCCTACAGATCAATATACTCAACACTTACTCTTTCTTTGGTGGCTGAAAATAAATTCTACCTACCTATCTATCTATCTATCTATCTATCTATCTATCTATCTATCTATCTATCTATCTGTCTATCTGTCTATCTTCTAAGCATTTTTATATGAGCGTTTGTGTATGTGTATACTTATATATACGTGGTCTGATCAATACGTGTTTGGGTTGTTGCCATAGTAACGAAGCTGAAGTACGCAGAGTGAAGCCGCTTGGCAGAGATTCACCTTACACTCTGCTGTGCATGTACACTAAGTTTTAACGTTCTAGCTTACTTCCGCTGTTTAGGACAGTGCTTGGAAAGAACGTGTGTAGCGTGTGATCATCGCATTGAACATAACAGAAAGTTGACCAGAAAATCTACATCGAATTTTGCCAAAAGCTTGGCGATACCTGCTAAGAGGCCTACGCAAATTTTCAAAAGTTTTCGTCGTTTTCGAGACAATCAAAGAGATGTGTACGTATGTTTGTATATATATATATATATATATATATATATATATATATATATATATATATATATATATATGTATATGCTTATATGTATGTGTGTGCTTATGCACATGTAATTATACACACACACACACACTCACACACACCTACACACACACGCACATTACATATAGCGGGGTGAGCATACGAACGTTTCAATTTACAAATGATATAAACTATACACTCAACAGAGATGTCGAATGTAATTATATACTTTAGTGATTTGACTTGATTTCAGTTGCTACAAGGATTTAATCGGGTTTCGCCGCTGATCATATAACGAAATTCTGAATTGTGAGCTACTTTATTTACAGCAAATATTATATACTTGGGTGGTGGCTAAATTGAAAACGACGATATAAAATATCTCAGACACCAATAAAAAAGGGAAAAGGAAATATAAAATATAAACTTATTACCTACTGTTAAACCTGTGTCCAACGATCATTCCGAATTTCTGAACGAATGATTATGTTGATGCGATCGTTCTTTAAATATATTTACTGTTAATGTATTGCAGTCCCCAGAAAATGAATTTTCAGCTGTAAATGTTTTACATAATAAAGTTATCGCCATTATTACCATTCCTATTATCAGTTGCATTAGTATCATAACCACCAACATCCTCGTTCTTATTATTTTCATCAACGTTGTCGTCTTCTACATTTTAATCATCCATCTCTTAGGGGCATTTCTTCCGCCTTTACTTTCTGAGTTCAAATCCTGCCAAGGTCTTCTTCGACTTTCATCCCTTCCCCTCGGCCTTGATAAAAGAATTGCCAATGACTTGGGGCGGCGGGTATATAATTAACAGTTACCTTCCCCCAAAATTACTGGCCTTGTGTCAAACTTTGAAAACATTGTTACAGACTTACTTTAAGCATTCGTCTATTGATCGAGGGTGGAAGATTAGGAAAGGGCACTTCGCTCTAACGGCCAAGAACATCGTGGCTTTGTGGGGTATCGACTTTCAGCCCAAGAAAGTTTTCCTCACTATTGGGGAATTTTCTTGTTTAAATTTTTATTTCTTTGTATTTGTTCTTTTACTCATCTACCTCCGTATAATATCATATATCGCATCGTATCGCATTGTATTCCCCTTGCCCCTTGCCCCGTTCTCGATCTGCTTGTAGACCTTCAATGGCTAATAGCGAAATCATTATTATTATTATTATTATTATTATTATTATTATTATTATTATTATTATTATTATTGTTGTTGTTATTGTTATCACTCTCCTCTCTCTCTGTTTCTCTCTCTCTTCTCTATCTTCATTCTCTCTTCTCCTCTCTCTTTCCATTCTCTCTCGCCCTCTTCTCTCCCTCCTCTCCCTCCGATTCTCCTCCCCTTTTTTCTCCACCTCACACCTTCTCTCCTCCTTCTCACCCTTTCTCCCCTTCTCTCTCCCCCTCAATCTCACTCCCTTTTCTCTCTCCCCCCTTTACCACCCCTCCCTCTATCTCGTTTCCCACCCTTTTCCTTTCTCACTCCCCCTCTATCTCTCACTCCCCCTCTATCTCTCACTCCCTCTCTCTCTCACCTCATCTCTCTCACCCCCTCTCTCTCACTCTCTTTTTCCCCATCTCCCCACTCTCTCAGCCCTTACCTCCCTTTTACCTCTCCCTCTTCTCTGTCTCCTCTCCCTTCCATTCTCCTACTCTTTTCTCTCTCCCACCTCCCACACTCTCTCCTCTCTCTCCGCTTCTCTCTCCCCCTCTCCCTCTCTCTTATACCATTTGTCCAATATCAATTCAAACTAATTCCAACAAACATCACAATTAATTATTCATTTCTGTCTTTTGCTCCTGTATTTTTATCCTTCATTCCGCACCCCCTCTCCTTTACATTAAATTTTCCTTACCTCCGTCTCATCCTCCCCTCCCCTTCCCCCTCCTGCTTTTCTCCTTTTCCTCCTTCCTTCCCCCTCCGTCTTCTCTTTCTTCCCTTCTCACCCCACCCCCACATTTTGGTCTTCTTCTTCGAAAATGTTTCTCCCCCCATCTTTCATAATCTTCTCACATCTTATTGTTTTTTTATGGTTGATAGATTTATCTATTTGTTTCCTTTAATTATTTATTTACGCAGACGACAACTGTCTCCGCCCCCTTCACACCCATCCACCCTTTGCCAACGCCACCGCCCCCTCCACCGCCGCCTCCACCTCCGCCGCCTCCGCCGCCGCCACCTCCGCCACCGCCTCCGCTACCGCCGCCGCCGCCGCCGCCTCCACCACCACCTCCGCCACCTCCGCCGCCGCCTCCGCCGCCACCTCCGCCACCTCCACCGCCGCCTCCACCGCCGCCTCCACCGCCGCCTCCGCCGTCTCCGCCGCCACCGCTTCCGCCGCCGCCTCCATCGCCACATCCGCCACCACCGCCGCCGCCTCCGCCGCCGCTGCCGCTGCCACCATTTCGCATCTTATGTAAACCTGACCTATCACTACCACCACTATCACCATCACTACTACTACTACTACTACAAACGCCACCATCACCACCACTTCCACCGTCACCCCTACTATCTCCGTCACCATCGCCATCACCACCACCACCACTAACACTACCATCACCGCCGCCATCACCACCACCGCCAACACCACCGCGAAAAATGCCAACACCATCAAAACACCCCACCACTACCACCAATACTACTATCACTAACATGTCCGCCACGACCATCACCCCCGCCGTCATGGCCACCACAGCCAACACCGAAACCGCCACCACTTCTAACCCCACTACTACCAGCGCTACCACTACCACCTCTACTACCACCACTACAATCACCACCACCACCACCACCGCTACTACTATCAACATGACCACAACCAACACGCGCACGCAGTCTCGCATACATCCGACTTGGTCATTACGGTCATTATATTTATTTAGAATTTCAGATGAAAAATTTATCTGTTTGCCATTTTCTCCAGGGAGACACCCACACACACACGCATGCGCACGCACACACACACTCACACACACTCGCACACTCACACACACATATATATACTCACACACATACACTCACCTACACACACGTACACACAGACATACCAACACACTCACGCACGCACACACACTCACACACACTCACACACATACACACACACTCGCACACGCTCACACACACAGTCACTCACACACACATTCACTCACACACACACACACATTCACTCACACACATACACTCACCTACACACACATACATATATACACGCACATATACTCACACACATACACTCACCTACACACACAAACATACAACGCACTCACACACACACACACAAGACACAAACACAACAGAGCACGCCTACGCACATACACATACATATACACAACACAACACTCAGACGAACACACACACACACACATGCAACTCTCACACACACTTAGACACGCAACGCAAGCAGATACAGCACACACATACACACTATACACAGACACACACATTTCACACACGCGCATGTATACACACACTTCCTACCGTTTTACCGTCCACTCTGTATAGTGCCTTTACCCGATGTAGTTTCTGTTGCTTACCATACCATACATCGTACTTCCTATTCGCCAAATAGCAACCCCTAGCGTCCGCTGCTGTGCATAACAGAAAAAAGAGTAAAGAAACAGGGTCGGTTCCTTGAAAGACAATCTCGGAATCTCAGATCTTAGGTTTCAAGGTTACCTGTTGCTGTAATTCCTCATTTGTATCCTATTGACAAATACAGGTGTATCAAATACCATACAACATAAAGTTTTTATTTGAATAACATAAAGTTATTCAAATAATCCCCCCACCCCCACCCGCCAAAAGATGTATCAACATTACCAAAATTTTATTGAGACCAGCATCAATCGAGAAGTAGAGATAATCTCAAGATTAACGAATTCCTTCAAAGCTAGCATGCCGTTAAGGAGAAAGGCAGGTTTATAATCTGGAAATAAGAGAACATTCACAGACGTGTTTCTACCACAATAAATGTCATCAGCACGACAACATTCCGACCTTAACTCTTGTAGGTAGGAGACTTCGGCCTTCAAAAACAAGTCGAATACATACACGGTCTAGCTAATTTGCATAATTTAAACAATCATGAGATAATGGAAATAACAAAAATTGTCTTGTGTCATGTAATTTAATCAATATAGAAAAAATGCGTGTATGTCAAATACTACATAACGAACATTCTTGGTTTATTAAAGTTATCTCCACCTCCTGAGGATGTATAATAATTACGAAACGGCAGTTATGTATACGTAGTTCCAATTGAAAAGGGGAGATAATCTCAAGGCTTTTCCAAATTTGACATTCCAATAAAGAAAGGATCAGGTTTATTGTCCAGAGATAAGAGTAGATAAACGTACACAACCAATCACACACGCGCGCGCGCGCGCACACACACGCGATCGTGACTTCTGGGACTTGACTGATGAAAGAAAGCCAAGAATGAATTGTCTGTTTGTCAGTCCTTCTAATTGTTGTTTTTCTTGTCCGCCTTTGTGTCGTCTATCTGTCCGAACGTTTTAATGCCCTCTATTGCGTTTTTGTTCCATTTATATATATACTAGCAGAAATACCCGGCTTTGCCCGGGTTAAAGAGAATAATGAAATCTAAAAACGCCGTCTAGACTACGCAACCCTCAACTGTTAGTAGCTACGATACCATATTTCTACATTAATAACTCTCCAATCCATGCCAGCATGGAACATAGACATTAAGTGGAATGCCAGTCTCTCATCTAGGAGGGCCTTGAAATCAATGTTACCAACTGGGGACTATGTGTGTCGTAGTGATAATAAAAAGACCCAAAGGAGGTCTGCAACGATATAATTTTACTCAACACTTTGCAAGTGAATCAGTGGAGGCAAAGATGCGTCTCATTTACTTGACAATTTATGCACCACATTGCAGAAATCACAATGAACGTATATCTGAAAGGGTAGTCTTACACTGTTGTACCGTTGAATTACAAATAATGCTCATCTGTTATGTTAGGGTTAAAATTTCATCAACATCAAAAATATATGAATTTTCATGGGAGTTATGGCCGTTATACATAGAATATAATTTCCAAATTTCATAAAGATCCGTTCAGTACTTTTGTCGTAGTTTTGGATAAGAAAACAAATGACTAATGTGTGTGTTTGTGTACATGTGTTTGTGTGTGATGGGTGTATATATGTATAGATATCTGTATGCATGTATATATATGTATATATGTGTACATATTACATGTACATCTGTATATATATATATATATACATCTACACATGTGTATACATATACATGTATGCATATAGATCTATATCTATATATATATATATATATCTATGCATATACGTGTACATATACATCTCTTTCTCTCTCTTTCTCTCTCTTTCTCTCTTTCTCTCTTTCTCTCTCTCTGAAAGTATCTGTCATTACAGTCTCGAAATGTGATTGTTTCAGTTAGTGGAATAACGTGTACATATACATCTATATGTATGCATATACATCTCTCTTTCTCTCTTTCTCTCTCTCTCTCTCTGAAAGTATCTGTCATTACAGTATCGAAATGTGATTGTTTCAGTTAGTACAATAGTTTCATTTTTAAAGTGAAAGTATTTGACATGAGTATTTTTGTTTCACTTTTGACACGTAATACTTAAATAGTGGAGGAGATATTATGTTGCTGTGGGCTCTAACTCTGCAAGAAGTTAAAATGTTTTTTGACTAAAACACAACTGGAACCCTAAGTAAGGCATCTGTAAAATTTGAATGAAATTGGTTGTGTAGTTCTCGAGTTTTAGGGATTCACACAGACAGACAGACAGACAGACAGACACACATTCTCATTTTTATATATATAGATATATACATATATACATATATGTGTGTGTGTGTAGGAAAATAAGTAGAGCTCCAGTTGAGAAGGGGAGATAATCGCATAATCCTTACCGCGCTGGAGAAAATGCTTCGCGGCATTTCGTTTGTTTCTTTAAGTTCTGAGCACAAACCCCGGCGAGGTTGGCTGCATTTCATCCTTTCCTCTTTGGTAAAATAAAATAACAGCCGCGCACCGGGATCGACGTAGCAGGTAATTCTTCCAAATTTTTCACTTCTGTGCCTAGCATAAACTGGAATTTTAACAAAGGTAGCCAGCAAGCAGAATCATTACTGTGCCGCTCAAAAATGCTTAGCGGCGTTTCTTCCGGCTGTTTACGTTCCAAATTCCACCAAGGTCGATTTTGCCTTTCATTCTTTAGGGATCGAGCCCTGCGGTCAATATAATCGACTAACCCCCTCCTCCCAAATTTCGAAAGAATTATTACTCTTAGCGTAACTATCACTAATAAACTTGCCTTGTATCATCTCCCCTTATTTAGAGCGTTACTAAATACATTTCTATCACCCATTCTTTGCAACCACGAACTCTGCAGCATCCTCAGCCAATGCCCTTTGTTGATATGTGTATTTCGTATTGTGTGCTTAGCTGAATGATTGTTTATTCTGACCAGCTATTCTTTGTATAATGCACGTTGTAACTGGAGATATTTGTTTCCATTATCGATGCGTTGATCGTTTGGCCGAGAGATGAGAGCATTTGTAAAAAGCTTTCCGTTAACACCGACCAGCGTTTTATATTTACTTCTTTCACATTTCATTCCTGTTGTCTGTTCGTTGTGGAGTAATTTTATATTAGGGGCTATACAAAAAGCGCGTGACTCAGTGGTTACGGTGTTGGACTCATGATTGTACGACTGTGGTTTCGATTCCAAGACCGGGCGACGCGTTGGGTTCTTAAGCAAAACACTTCATTTCACGTTGCTCCAGTGCACTTACCTATGAATAATGAGTGACCCTGCGGTGGACTGGCGTCCCGTTTACTGATGGGGCCGGATGCAGTGACCCTAGTTACGTACTTGCCAGGGAAACCAGATAACTGACCCTGTAACGTTTGGGACCAAGATAGTAATACCCGGTGGTTGATGATGAAGATTATGGAGCTGGTAGTGCTGCTGCGCCTATCAATGCTACTGCTGCCACAGCTGCACCTACTGCTGCTACTGCTACGGTTGCTGTTGCTGCTGTTGCTGCCGCTGCTGCTGATGATGATAAATAATCGATTAACATCCCACTCTATATTTCTGACCTTCGGTCTATTGGAAATGTTATTAACAGAACTGTGAGAGGGCTGGAAAGAAAGGCAGGGTGGTATTTGCCACGACTCCTTAGATTCTGAATCTCAATCTCGGCCGAGCTCTACTACGAATGTCCTTCTCACTAGGATCAATAAAACAAAATACTTGTCAAGAACTTCGGTGGTGGTGGTGGGGGGGGGGGGTCAATGATAACTGCTCCACCTTTCTCTTTAAAGCCTCTGCTAAAGGCAACGAATTGGTAGAATCGTTCGGGTGTCGCTGAAAGTAATATTCTCTATTTGTGCTCTTTTTTTTTTCTTTTTTTTTTTGGACTGATTTCAAATCCCAACGAGGTCAACTTTGACTTACCCGGGATCGATATACTATAATACCGTGGACGGATGGGCGGACGGACGGACGGACGGGCGGACGGACGGACGGGCAGATGGACGCACAGATGGATGGATGGATGGATGGATGGATCGATCGGGACGGACAGATGGATGGATGGATGGACGGACGGACAGATGGACGGATGGAAAGCAGGATGGATGGATGGATGGATATATAGATAGACCGACAGACAGACAGACAGACAGACAGACAGACAGACAGGTAGATAGATAGGTTTCTTTATTAGCCACACAGGGCTCAACACAGAGGGGACAAAATACAAATGTAGAGTTTTTCTTTTCGAGGGGGTCGAAAACAAAGCAGAAAAAAAACAAAAGTGGGGACAACGAAAAAAAAAAAAAAAAAAAAAAACATCGCAAAACGTTTGGGGTATTTACAAAAAATACGAAATAATACAAAAAATTCCCAATAAATGGGGAGGTTATCCGTGGAAAGAAAAACCTACGAAAAGACCACGGTAACCTCGGTCTTTAGCGTCACAGTTTGTTAAATAAAATTTCTCTGTTTACAAAATTTTAAAACGTTTTATAGAATCATGGTCAAGGTGGCTTCGTCATTTATACGTGCCATTCTTGCTACATGTATCCATCTTTTTTCGAAACATTTGCTAGACAACACTTGCCTCTCTACTCTCACCTTCCTTTTCAAGTGATACTTGAAAAAGTTGATGAGAGATTGACCAGAGAGGAAAGTATTTGTCTCTAATCCTTTCAGACGCGTCCACCAGATGCATTCTTTGGCCATAGCCACAAGTACGATAAATACAGCTCTTCCTTCCCGTTTAAAGGAAGGAGGCGTGACGATATTGACGATAGACTCGGTTGATAAACCGACTCGTCCCACACGCGACAGCAGTCGTTCGACATAAGCCCACAGCTCCGAAATGGTTGGACACTGCACGAGTGCGTGCAGAACGGTTTCATCGCTCTGACCGCATCTCGGGCAGGTCGGCCCCGCATTTCGCGAGCCGTGTCTATAGAGCTTATCCCGAACGGGTAGCGCCTCTCGGTAACACTGCCAGGCCAGGGATCTCTGGAAGTTGTCCATAGGTCCCGGCCCGAAAGTCGTCCTGAACAGGCGGGTCAGGTATTCCTCGTCGACGCCCAGGTTCGCCCCGAGATCGTCGTCGTACCTGCCCTCCACTAATCCCCTATAGAATGACTTCGTTGTGATGCAGCCGCTCAAGGTCGACCCGGGACGGCAAAGTTGTTGCAGAGCAACGCGACACTCACGGTGCCATTCGCCATTCCTCGGCCTCTTTTTGATCCACGACTGCAGCTCGGTCATGGAGACGAGCTGCGGGAAAGCGCGTCGCACAAACGGCGACCACACCTGCTCACCGTCGTCTACGTAGAGCCGGAGATGTCGCAGTCTCAGCGCATGTCTGCGCATCATCAACCACGGCATGCCCAGCCCTCCTTTCAGCGGGTGTTGGCAACAAACGGATCGCCTCACCATCGGAACGCTTCCTTTCCACAAAAAGCGGAAGAGGATGCGCTCCATTTCGGTGATGGCGCGATCGGGACAAGGCACGACGGTCAGGCGGTATTCGATGACGGACGCGATGTACGCGTTCGCCACCTCCGCCCGACCTTTTAGGGACAGCTTCCTCTCGGACCATTGCCGGCAGAGAGTGGCCACCCTACTCGTTATCTCGTCCCAGTTCTTCTCCGTTTGCAGGTCCGGACCGAACCAGACTCCGAGCAACTTGACCGGACCGTCCGTCCAGCATCCCACTACTGAGGCGCTGCCGGACGGTATGGGCTTGCTTCTCCAGGTGCCGAGCAGCAAACCCACCGACTTATCCCGGTTGATTTTCGCTCCCGTCACCGCTTCGTAGTCTTTCAGCGTCTCGCCGACAAGCTCGATGTGCTCGTGGCTAGACGCTATGACGGTGACGTCGTCCGCGTATGCCGACACGCTCGTCCCGCACCCCAGTTCTCGCGGGATGCCCCTCAGCGTCGCCAGCTTCCGCAGTAGTGGCTCGAGAGTCAATACGTAAAGGAGAGGCGACAGGGGGCATCCCTGACGAACCGAACGTGCAATGTCGAAGGGTCCCGATAGACGTCCATTGACGCGAACAACCGAACGGATGCCTGTGTACAAGGCAGCCATCCAGCCGCGGAAAACGGGACCGAAGCCGGCCGCTTCGAGGACGGCCTCCAAGTATCGATGGTCTACCCTATCGAAAGCTTTCGATTGATCCAAATTGATCAGGGCCCCACCCATGCCAGGTTCCTTAACTGCCCTCTCTATGATGTAGCGCATCAGATGGAGGTTGTCATGGATGCTCCGGCCCGGCACGGCGCACGTCTGCTCCGTGCCGACCAGTTTCTCGATGACAAGCGCCAACCGCTTGGCTAACACCTTGGCCAAAATTTTCATGTCTGCATTGAGCAGAGTGATGGGCCTAAAGTTATCTATGGCGTCCCCCTTGTTTGGATCTTTCTTCAGCAGCGTTACTGCTCCTCGGCTCACAAAACCGGGAATGCTCCCGTTCTGCTGCCAGTTGCAGTACACGACCGCCAAGACTTCTCCAAACAAGTCTGGCATACAGTTGTAAAGCTCGTAGGGCAGACCATCCATACCCGGAGATTTGTCCGTCGAGCAACCCGCCATCGCGTCCCTCACCTCCTCCGCCGTGATGACCCCTTCGCAGCACTCCGCCTCTCTTGCCGAGAGTCGTGGCAAGCTGTGCAGGTAGGCACTAAAGTCCACCCTGCCTTCTCGCTCGCCACTCCTCCCGAACAGTCGGGCAAAATGCCGCTGAAACGCCTCGCACATCTTGCTCGGCTCGAGCAATTCGCGCCCCTGTTCGTCTACCAGAGACCGGATGGTGGCTCTGTTACTCCGCTGCGCCTCCGCCACCCGGGCCTCTCGTGCGGCTCCAACACCTTCATTCCCCAGAGCACGCATCCTTGCCCTGACAGCACACCCTTCGTGTTTAGCATTGAAGTGTTGGTCGAGGGCCAACCTCGCCGCTAAAACGTCGGATGCGATGCCACTTCGCAATGCCTCTTCTAACTTTATCACTAGCTCCCCCTCTTCTCTGTTCCTCTCTACAGCTAGTGCCCTGCTATACCTTATTGCTTCCACCCTTACTGCTCTCTTGAGGGCAAACCACCATTTGTTGTTGACGATGGCTCCCGTCAAAGCCCTCTTTACTAACGTGCTAATCCGGTCTCTGAAAACCTGTCTCGACGGAAAAGACGCGTTTAGTTTCCAGTAACCGGGACCCTGCCTATGTGCCTTATCTAAGTCTAGCGTACACGTCACAAGTTTGTGATCCGTGTAGCTGACTATGTGGAACTGTGGACATCCTAAACTATCTCTATCTCTTGTCCTACACACTATCCTATCTAGATACGATCTCGACGACCCAATGCGGTTGCTCCAAGTCCACGTTGGCACATTTGGGTGGTCGAGTCGGTACCTGTCAGACAACTGGAAGCGTCTGAGCAGGTCTATGAGGCCTTTGCACCCCCTTCTAGTTTTGTCACTCCCCACGTAGTCTAGATGCGTGTCCAAGGTAGCATTCCAATCCCCCACTAAAAGTAAGGGACGAGACGTTCCCAGGAATACTTCTAGACGTCGAAAGAAGTCCGACCGACCTGTTAAAGGAGGCACATAAACTGCCAGCAACCGAAAAGCGCCTCCATCGCTGCCGTCCACATCTAGGACAACCAGTCTACCCTCCGGGTCCGTAAATATCGTCTTTACTTGGAGATCCAGACTCTTGCGAAAAAGAACCGCCGTGCCACTACCGCCCATCCTCGGCAGACAGGGAGAAAAATAAATGTTAAACTGTCCGCCAAACATGGACTTTAGGGCCCGCGGTTCATGGAGTCTGGTCTCACTAATGGCTATGATATCCAAATTGTGTGACTTGATGTCATTTAAGAGGTACCCTTGTTTCCAAGGGGACCCTAAGCCACGCACATTCACACAACCAATCTTCACCATGATTCTATTTATACGTGTGCTTTAAAGCACAAAACAAAAGAACAGAGTGTTACTTACCGTTAGAAAGTTTTGTTTCCTCCTTGGATTTTTCACCAAGGAGGCTATTGTACAATTTCTTGCACAAATATTTCTGGAATCCCCCTACCGAGTTGGAGTAGAGGGATTTTATTGTGTTGTGTAATGCTGGTGTTACATGAATAATTTTAATGTGTTTTGGCGGTGTTGTACGTGGGTGGTTGTTGGTTTTGATATCGTTATTTGTGATGTTTGTTTTAGAGTTGATGTAATTCATCAACTCTGTGTTTGTACTGTCTATTGCTGTTAGCATTGTTTTTTTTATATTACTATTGGTGTTAGTAGTATTTTCGGGAGATGTGAATCTCCCTGCTTTGTTTGTGTTTGCATTTTGTTTTGTTTTCTTCTTACTGCGCTTCCTCTTTCCTTTCGTAGCTATTTTCCACTCCTCCCCACTCTCTTCATCGGATGATGGGAGATCTGAGGAGTCAGAAAGAGGTAACGGCAAATTTTGTGCGTCTGTGTGTGTTTCTGTGAATGTTTGTGTTGCTGTTTTTATTGATGTTGGCTCCTTGTTATTTATGTGTGGTGTATGTGATATGGGGGAGGGAGAGGCAGTCTTGGAATTTTCTTTTTTTTCTTCTGTTTTTGCAGTTTCTGTTGTCTTTTCTGTTGTGGTTATTGCTGCTATTTCTGTTGTTGTTTTTTGTGTTGCTGGTGGTGTTGGTAGTAAGGTTTTTCTGTTGGGGGTATTTGGTAGTTGCTTCTGTTCTTGTTGTTGTTGTTGTTTTTCTTTGTATTGTTGCCTTTTCTTCTGGGCTACTGGGCATGTTTTTTGAAGGTGAGTTTTGCTACAACAAACGTAGCAAACTGGCCTTCTGCCTTCGACGAAAACATGAAAAATTGAATCCTCAGTTAATTGGATTCTATGTGGAATTTTTTCCCAGTTTGCTGGATCAATTTGTACCAGGAGTTGAAATTCCTGGCCAATCCAGTTTTGATTGCAAACGGCAGATGCTTCTAGTATGTTTATCTCCTCCTCTATGCCTAGACATATGGCAGATACTAGCCATTCTTCCTCAATTTCAGGAGGCACATTCGAAATTTTTATTTTCGTAACCCTACGACCAAGGTACGTAGGGATCATGAGCAGGTTCTCATGCTGTAATGACTTAGTGGAGAGGTCCTTCGCTCGCTGCTCGCTGTCTAGTCTTACTTCTATCGTTCCGAATTTCAAACCTCTCGTTATGTAAGTCTTGTAAGACCAAATCGGCTTCAAGCATCTCTCAACATTTTCTTGAGTGAATTTTTCCACTGTCTTTGTCTTTAAATTAATGGTTCTGTAGATGATAGTTTTTTTTTCGATGTTTATCTTAAAGTCCGCGGGCGTTTGAAGATGGACTGTAACGTCCTTTTTACTTAGCATGCTTTTGCATGCAAGTAATTTCTCTTTCGATATATTCAAAATTCTTTTCCTAGGCTTCAAAGCCTCGGCAAAGTTCGTTGTGGTGGTGGTAGTGGTGGTATCAGTGGTGAGGACAGTGGTTTTGTTAGCAAGGACATTTGTGTCCTTGTTGTTCTTGTTGTAGCTGCTGCTGCTGCTGCTGCTGTTGTTGTTGTTGTTGTT
>NC_142940.1:7403318-7408318 GCF_046866305.1 Octopus bimaculoides | reverse complement strand
TGTCGATCCCGAAAGGATGAAAAGCGAAGTCGACCTCGGCGGAATTTGAACTCAGAACGTAAAGACAGACGAAATACTGCTAAGCATTTCGCCGGCGTGCTAACGTTTCTTATTTCTTTATTGCCCACAAGGGGCTAAAAATAGAGGGGACAAACAAGGACAGACAAAGGGATTAAGTCGGTTACATCGACCCCAGTGCGTAACTGGTACTTAATTCATCGACCCCGAAAGGATGAAAAGCAAAGTCGACCTCGGCGGAATTTGAACTCAGAGCTAACGTTTCTGCCATCTCGCCGCCTTACCTGAGATTCTATATTAATGAATGCTCAAGGCCAAGGCCGGCGACATGATAGAATCGTTACCACGCCGAACGAAATGCGTAGCAGCATTTCGTCCGTCTTTGCACTCTGAATTCAAATTCAGTCGACGTCGACTTTGCCTTTTGTCCTTTTGGAGTTGATGAAATAAGTACCAGTTGTGCAATGGGTCGATGTGGCCCACATACACCAAAACCGAATCTGCTATAAATAGCTACTTGATCTCGGTCAGCAGACCAAGGACATTCGGTGAAGTCGTCTTACCGAGAATTTTAGCCATTTTTATTCTTTTATTTGTTTCAGTCATTTGACTACGGCCATGCTGGAGCACCGCCTTTAGTCGAGAAAATCGACCCAGAACATATTCTTTGTAAGCCTAGTACTTATTCTATCGGTTTCTCTTGCCGAACCGCTAATTGACGGGGACGTAAACACACCAGCATCGGTTGTCAAGCGATGCTAGGGGGACAAACACAGACACATAAACACATACATAGATATATATATATATATATATATATACGACGGGCTTCTTTCAGTTTCCGTCTACCAAATCCACTCACAAGGTTTTGGACGGCGCGAGGCTATATTAGAAGACACTTGCCCAAGGTGCCACGCAGTGCGACCGAACTCGGAACCATGTGGTTTGTAAGCAAGCTACTTGCAAAACAGCCGCTCCTGCGCCATGAATACATAATGCTCTTATTCTTTTACTTTTTTCAGTCACTTGACTGCGGACATGCTGGACTACCGACTTTAGTAGAACAATTCGACCCCAGGACTTATTCTTTGTAACCCTAGTTACGGGGACGTAAACAAACCAGCATCGATTGTCAAGAACACCTCTGTTGTGCCGCCGGTTTTGTTGTGATTCCGTGTTGCACAATACTTTAACAGCCACTCAAAACAAATTCATGCAAGCGAATTTGGGACCCTGGGTACGTTTACACGGATTTACTGAGTTTAGGGAAAGGGGTCTTCGTCCGTTACGTGGTGCCTTCCACCGTATATAGTACATCCACACACACACAAACACACACACACACACACAGAATACAGAGAGACAGAGAAAGACAAAGACAGAGAGACAGAGAAAGACAAAGAATAGAATAGTTACTTAGTTATTTAATTCGATACGTAGTATTGCAGATAGATAACAGACAGACTGACTGACTGACAGACAGACACACAGACAGACACACAGATAGACACACAGACAGACAGACAGACTTACAGGCAGATAGATCCAACAGAGATGACTATGACAAGAAAAGAAAGTTTCTGTAAATAGAATCTATGCAAGATCTGTTAGCAAAACAATAAAACATATTTGGTTGACTCTGTGAAAACATTGAATTAACTGCATAGGAAGACATCGGATATCCGGCGGTTTTCCCAAGTGCAACATGGGTAAACATTTGAGATGAGTGAAAGGAGACGCTATCGGATAGCTGAGAAATTAGGAAATTTCATTGGAGAATGCTAACACTTCCGGCAACCTAATGTTGGTCCTCGGTGTTGATGCGCGATGGAGCGATTGTTGGTGTAATATGAAATGCTTGAAAGCAATCAGTGTGGAGAAATGCGATGTGACGAGTTGGATGCTAAAATCCACCAAGCATTAAGAGAGCATGTGATAGTTTTTTTTTTGTTTACGTGTATGTGTGCATACGTATGTGTGTGTATGTGTGTATGTATACAAACGATTACATGTTTTTATGTGTGTGTGTGTGTATTTGAATATGCATTTATATTTACATGTATATATCTGTTTATCTGTCTCTCTATTCAGCTATCCATCTCTCTCTCTCTCCACTTTCTGTTTATTATATATATATATATATATATGCGTGTGTATGTATTTATGTGGGTGTGGGTGTGTGTGTGTGCAACCGCTTAATCTGAATGCATTTCTATTTTTCTCTGTTTTTCTTCTTTTTCGTCTTCCCATCGACTTTCTCGTGTCATTCTTTTCTGTGGAAGAGCGTAGGCTGGAAACGTCAATGACTTCTCACATTTCTCCTAAGCGTCAAACCAATACACCCGTTTGCTGCTCCTTCACCTCTCTCAATCTTTTTGATACAACTTTGAATTATATATATATAATTTATGATTTGGGGAATTGTGGATCTGGGAGCAGATAAAGTTGTAAATTATAGACGATAAATGTTGAGTTAAAAAATCGCTGATCCACCATTCCAAAGTGAATCATTTGCCGTTGTCTCTCTCGCACACGTGTGTGTGTGTGTGTGTGTTCTGATAATTGAAATAACACTTCTTGTTCTGAAATGAAATAGCAGTTGAACTCAAATTAAACTTTTATCCTCTCTAGCTGAAAAAAAAATTAGAAAACAGTACCTGCTTTATACTTGGGTAGATTGATCAGTTTCTTTCTTCCTCTCCTTTTTCTTTTTCTTTCTTTCTTGAAGAAACCAGCTGGGGTCAAATCCAATGAGGGATGGGCTCTGCTAGGACTAACAGTGATCAAAACGCATCATAAGTCACAACGGCTCTCCTACAACTTCACCAATGAACTGAGGGCTCGAATTAAGGTCACAGCAAAGTTTCGGTCGGGTCAGGCTTCAGTAAATTTCCGCCTCCACAATTTTACTCTCAAGGACATTGGACAATCCGTAGCTAAATTAAAAGCAAAAAAAAAAAAATAGTAAAACGCTTTAGCAAAGAGTTGCACAGAGGTAACGAACCGCAAATCAGACCCACATGTTTACGAACAGAAAATCTTTGCCACCCGGCCGTACCCGACCCTTTGGACTGAGACTGTAATTTTATTTATTGTTTGTGTTTGTGTTTTTATTGTTGTCTTGTATTGTAACGAAATTGTTTGGATATCGTCACTCCGGGTGGGAACCTGATCATTGGTATTGACTGACATTTGATTGGATGTTAATGTAAGATGATACGTTGCCGAATAGTCAGTGTCGTTTTACCTCCAACGATGATTTGTAACTTGAGCTAGTAGGAGCGGTGGTTGGGGTGGTGGTGGTCGGGGTGGAAGAGTGAAGCCATTAGAGACCCGTAAATAGAGGGAAAGAGAGAGAAGAGCGGAGGGTGGTGAGCAAAAGAAGAAGGTATATAAATATGAGTGGGGAGGGGTGGAAACGAAGCAGAGCGTTGAGAGATTTGGGGAACCGAGAGAAAAAGGATGCGAGATATGAGAGAGTGAGAGAAAAAAGGAGAGAGAGAGAGAGAGTAGAGAGAGAGAAAGATATGAGATAAAACAAGAGTGGATAGCAAGACATTAATCAATGGATAAAGGTAGATAGATAGATAGATACATACATACATACATACAGACATACATACTTAAGGATAAATAGATAGATAGTGCGCTTCTGTGAATGAGTGCTCACGCGTGTATGTGTGTGTGTGTGCGTGTGTGTGTGTGTGTGTGTGTGTGTGTGTGCGTGTATGTGTGCGCGCGTGTATGTGTGCAGAAAGAGAGAGATAGAGGGAAAGAGAGAGATAGAGGGAAAGAGAGAGATAGAGGGAAAGAGAGAGAGATGGAAGGAACGAAGAGAGAAAATGAAAGAACGAAAGAAAGGCAGAATATAATGATTACTTGCCGAGGTAGACATTTACTTTGTCAAATCTGTCTTCTTATAATTATGCTCCGCTCCCTCTCTCCCACTCTCTCTCTCCTCTCTCTCTCTCTCTCCCACTCTCTCTCTCTCTCTCTCTTTCTCTCTTTCTCTGTGTGTGTGTCTTTTCGCTCACTCTTTTCCTCTCTCTCTTTCTCACTGTATGTTTGCAAAAGTACAAACACACATAGATATATAGGAGAGAGAGAGAGAGAGAGAGAGATACAGAGAGCCAGAGAGAGAGAGAGATACAGAGAGATATATAGACAGACAGACAGACATAGACAGACATAGACAGACGGACAGAGACACAAAGAGAGAACCTACTAGGCCGATGTATCGTGTGTGATTTCGTCTGTTTGGTGATCCCGCGTTCAGTCCTACTGCGTAGCCCTCCAAACACCTTTTTTTTTTCGCTATAACACCAGATTGATCCTTATATTGCAGATGAAAATAAGCGCTGCGTCTACTTTGGCTACTTTTTAGCTTATAACCATAATTAATCGCTACTCCACCACTTGGATGCGGGGACACTGTTGTTTTTTTTATCTATTCATTTATTTATCTATTTATTTCTTTATTTAGAGCAGTGCATGCCATCGAAGTGACACTGGGGTAAAATATACGAAGCCCAGTATACCCATCATGACTACCCGTCTGATAAGGGTACACCAGGCACATGCATCACAACCATATGTGCATGACATGGTGATCTCATATCAAGATAAACAGCGCATGACCTCGCAGGTGGGGCCCAGTTAGAATTTTCTTCAAGTCGAGTAGACCATGCCGCTCAAACGGTCCTTGAATAAGGGTTGTTTAAGGATATTGAACGAAACACCCATGTTTCCAGAGGTGAATTATTCAAACCCCAAAGAATTCCTCTCAACACATGGCTATGATGTTCCCCAACTACTTCTGCTCGTGATCAGAGATGCACATTCACGTAGTGAGCTGGCAGAATCGTTAGCACACCGGGCGAAATGCTTAGCGGCATTTCGTCTGAGGCTGTGTTCTGAGTTCAAATTCCGCCGAGATCGACTTTGCTTTTCTTCCTTTCAGGTTCAATAAATTAAGTACCTGT
>NC_142940.1:7393318-7398318 GCF_046866305.1 Octopus bimaculoides | reverse complement strand
AATTTAGACAACAGCTTATTCACACCACCCTGTATGTATGTATGTATGCATGTATGTATATATATATATATATATATATATATATATATATATATATATATATATATATATATATATATATATATATATATATATATATATATATATAGGTGTTGGTCTGTCTATACAAGGGTGTGTTTGTATATGTTTAAACAGTTAAATGATTATTTTCACGCAAACACATTCTTGTGCAGTATTAATGAATACAAACATGGATAATTGTTTATCTAGGAAAATTCACATTGTGTAAGGAACAGAACTATCTCTTAGTCAAATATCCAGACAGGACCGTACACGCATATGTACATATGTAGACAAACAGAAAGATAGAGACATACAGAGATAAAGGATTTGAGTACAATATATATATATATATACATATATATATTGAGGGAGAGAGAGAAATACATATATATATATATATATATATATATATATATATACTTACATACATACATGAATACAAAATTCACAAACAAACATACATTCATATACGTGTGTGTGTTTGTGTAAGTATATATATGTATGTGTATTTATATATATTACGCAGAGTTTACGATTCCATCGCCCGAAGCATCATCTTGGCAAAGTCAGACCACATACGTGTCTTTGATTTTTCAAGAATCTACTTGCAAACAATGCACACGCACACACACACACACACACACACACATACGCAAACACACACACATATGCGCACAGTCTCACACACACATACATATACACAAAAGAAAACAGAAAAAGCAAATGCAAATAACATTGCCCACACTTGCTCACATGAACACACTCACATATCTATCTATCTATCTATCTATCTAATTATCTATCTATCTATCTATCTATCTATCTATCTATATATATATATATATATATATATATATATATATATATACATATGTATATATATACATATATATATATAGACATCTACATGTCTATATTCATACTTACATTTATAAAGAGACGAAGAGGGAACGAGAGGTGTGTGTATATATATATATATATATATATATATTGTTAACACGTATAGCTTATCTTAATGTATTTCGATTAAGAGTTTTACATTGCTTGGGGAATGTCTGGACGGTATTATATATCTATTCATAAATCGCTTAAAAAATGAAGCTTAACTTCTCTATTCATAAAAATTTTGTTGTTTACAATATTTTCTTCAAAATATTATTTTTCTCATATTCCTAATTATTATTCCTTATTTATTGTGTTTACCTTTTTTATTGATATAGATCGTTTATACGTCTTTAATTATATATATAATTTCTAAATTTTTCCCTAAATATTTTCTTAATTACTGTGTTTATAATTTGCATTTTTAGAAATGTTATTGTATTTATTTTTCATGTATATTTTTAATATTTTTTTCTGTGTTTATAATTTTGTTTAATGTTTAATATTTGTGTATACAATTTATTTCGATGTTTTTTTTTATGGAATTGATAATTTCTACATTGTATTATTGTTTTTATTTCATATTTCTCCTTTATTTCATTTTTTTATGTATATTTTTTTTTACTGTTATTTTTTTGTTACCTTTATTATTCCTATGGTTAATAGTGTTATTATGATTGGCATCAGGATCATCTCCATCATCATCCTCATTAACATCATCTTCGTTGTCGTCATCGTCTCTCTACTCCTCCTCCTCATCATCTCCCTCCTCCTCCTCCTCCTCCTCCTCATCCACCTCATCATCGTCATCATCTTCTTCTTTTTCTTCTTTCCCTTCTGTTTGTTGTTGCTGTTGTTGTTGTTGTTGTTCTTCTTCTTCCTCTTCTTCTTCTTCTTCTTCTTCTTATTATTATTATTATTATTATTATTATTATTATTATTACATATTTGTAAACATTTCCTTCTCTTTTGTTTAAATTTATAAAAAATCTTTATTGTACTTATACATAGCTGTTAATTATTTTTTAAATACTTTTTAAAAGGCATATATATGCTTATATACATACACACACATATATATATATAATAATAATAATAATAATAATAATAATAATAATAATAATAATAATAATAATGATACAAATAATATGTGAGTATATGCATATATACGTACATGTATGTACATACCTACATCTACATGTATGATGCATACATATCCATATATATATATTATATCATAGAATACGCATATTTTTATTTACTGCTTAATGTTTTTTGCTTTATCTATTTCTTTCCTTACAATATAGTGCCCTTGTATATTTTTGATATTTTTGATGTTTCAGAATTTTTAGAAATATTATCAATACATTTTTAATATTTCATTTATATTTTTAAAATTTTTTGTTGAGTTTTATTACGCACGTTCTTTTTTTTTATTTCGTGCTTACAATTTTTTTTTCTTTTAGATTATTATTTTTCAATGCAGTTTTTTTATTATATTTTTTTCCGATATTTTCTGATTTCTTTCATTACACTTCTTATTTGATTTTTTTTTTTTAAGAGAATTTCCCATATGATAGAGTCAATTAGATTTCTGTTTTGTTTATGCCAATATTTATATGTTTTTCCCCCGTAACACTTATGTTTCATAAGTGTTCGCATTTTATTCTATTTCTTAAATATGGTCGAATGTATACAAACGTATATGCATATACATACATATATATATATATATATATACACACACACACACACACACACACACACACACACACACACACATATATATATATATATATATATATATATATATATATATATATATATACGCATGTGTTTATGTATGTACATACAATAGGAAGAGGGAAACGCCTCGAGCTAGCGTTTCGCATGATATGTATAATATACTGAAGGCTTTCGAATATTTAATGCAGTGGGTGGAGGAATAATAAAATAAACAGCAGAGGTTTTCCTGGCCAATTTGAAGACAAATTTAAGAATGAATAAATTTTTTATCGTTTATTTTCTTCAGTCATTTGGTTGTGGCTATGCTTAGGCAACGCCTTGAAAATCTTATTCGAACGAATCGACCCAATATTTAATTCTTTTTCTTTTATTATTATTATCTTTTTAAAGCCTGGTGAATTTTTTTATTGGTCTCTTTAGCCGAACCGCAAAGTAACACGGTGTGAACACACTAACACTGATTATCAAGAGGAAGTGGGGAACAAAAGCAGGAACGAAGACACACACACACACAGACACATATTTATGTGTGTGTATATATAAATATATATGTATATATATAAGGTTAGTTGAGTTAGATGTTGGAATAACCGTCTAAGTGATAAAAATATCCGTTTTACTACCGGTGTAATTACCTATGTTAACCTTGGGCATACATATGCAAGCATATGTTGTATCATACATCAAAATGAAGCCGGTACTCTGTGGATCACATCCCTACTTCTCAACATAGTCACAGTTTCTCTCAATAGCAATGTTCCAACTTCGAATGAGAGCTTGTATCCCTGCCCCGTAAAATTCTGTTGACTCTTCTTTGAGCCACTTCTTCACTACAGTTTTCAATTCCTCGTCACTGGACTATCATCGTCACTGGACTATCATCGTCACTGGACTATCATCTCTTCGACCCCATGAAAGAGAGTTTGAGAAGTAAACATTATGTTTAGTTATATATATATATATATATATATATATATATATATATATATATATACATATATAGCTAAACACATACAAACACATGCACGCCTTCATACTCACACACAGACAGGAACATGCACAAACAGGAATTGATAGTGGGTTACTAAAAGCATAAGCATCTCTCTCTCTCTCTTTATATATGTGTGTGTGTGTGTATACACACACACATACATACATACATGAATATATATTTGGGTATCTTTGCGGTTGGTGTACGTCTTATCAAGGCATGTTATCTACCACCGAGAAGCACCTGATGGTCGAATTTCTGCAACTTACAGATCGTTTTTAATCAACGTTCACGTCCGCATCCTGTACCGTAGAACTCCTCAACTTGTTGTTTATATATACTTGCATATATATATATATATATATATATATATATATATATATATATATACAAGTGTGTGTAAGTGTGTATGTGTGTAAGTGTATGAGTGAATGGGCCACATACGCCTTTTGCTTGAGTGCCTGGGGAAGTGTGGGTGTAATAGTCTGGCCGTCTGGCGGAGAGACTGTGCGACTTCCAGACTGTCTGACAAGTTGGTTTCCTTTAGATACACGTCTGCGGGAATGGGTGAATGAACGGCAAGATAGAATCGTTTATGAATATATATGTGTGTGTGTGTGTGTATGATCGTGTATATGTATATGTGTGTGTATGTTTGTATGTGAGCGTGGGCGAGCGCGTGTTTTTGCATATTTGTGTGCGTGTGCGTGGTCATGAGCGTGTGTTGTGAACCCACTAAGGGATAGTATCTATCCAGTATACTGCTGGGAGGGTACCCAATTATTGCTACGCTAGTGCTATACTAGGTGCAATCAATGGGAGCGGGTAAAAGTGGAAGTTTTACCCAAAATTTGTGTAACAATTAGAAAATGGAGGATAATATGCTGAACCCAACTACTTGCAGACGGTGTATCCCGTTGAATTCATTAATTTAATTCATAGGGTAAAGGATTATTAATTTATTAATAAATTAATAATATATATATATATATATATATACATATAAATATATATATATGCAGTAATCCCTCGACTATCGTGAGTGTTACGTTCCAAAAGCCCCCGCGATAGGTGAAAATCCGTGAAATAGCAATAGCAATTTTTGGGGAGGCGGCGGTCAGTCGATTAGATCGACACAGTACACAACTGGTACTTAATTTATCGATTTCGAAAGGATGAAAGGCAAAGTCGACCTCGATGGAATTTGAACTCAGAAGATAAAGACACACGAAATACCGCTAAGCATTTCGCCCGGCGTGCTAACGTTTCTGCCACCTCACCGCCAACGTATTTATTTTCTGTTGTGAGTGTATATTCA
>NC_142940.1:7383318-7388318 GCF_046866305.1 Octopus bimaculoides | reverse complement strand
ACGTGTTATCGTCGCATTGACTATGACAGAGAAAGGTCAATCTTTACTACCAAGCGGCTTCACTCTGCGTCCTTTAGCTTCGTTACTATGGCAACAGTCCGGATGCTTATTGACGCAAGACTCTTTGACTATTCAAGACGATTTGACCCTGCAAGACGATTTGACGCCGCAAGAAGCTTTGATGCCGCAAGACGATTTGACGCCGCAAGACGCTTTGATGCCGCAAGACGGTTTGAAGCCGCAAGACGCGTTGAACAGTGGGATCGATGTACTCCACTTACCTCCACTTCTTATAACTGTTGGCTTTGTGCCAAAATTTGACCCAATTATCAATATTAGCTCCAGATTTTGACACAAGGTCAGCAAGATCTAGGAGGTTGGTAAGTCGACTACATCGTCCCCCAGTATACAACTCAGCTTATCGATCCTGAAAGAATAAAAGGCGAAATCGACCTCGGCGGAATTTGAACTCAGAGCATAAAGAAAGACGAAATGGCGCAAAACATTTTGCCCAGCGTGCTAATGATTCTGTCAGCTCACCGCTTTACCCATGGTATAGTCGACTTCCGCTAAATATGAACTCAGAACGTAAAGACGGACCAAATACCGCTAAGCATTTTGTTCAGCCTGCCAGCTCGCTGCCTTACCCATTATTAATATTAGCTCCTTTTCTCTCTCGTCTGTGTGTTGTAATTTGTCTAACCTAATACTTAAATAACTGTAACACTAATACTTAAATGAGCGTCGATGATTTCATTAATTTATCTCTGTTTCTTTATCTAACACGATAAAACTGTTCCTACATTTATTTTATCAATTTCAATGTCTTCACGCAGACATTAACCTATTTCTCCAACCGAATGTCATGCTAATTTACTACCTTATCTGACATGGTTTCCAGTTTTGTCATCTGCAGCTTACAGCTTGAAACCATTCATATACAAGATATGCCTGATTGACAACACATCACGTACCGGCCAATTAGATTTACTCGGTTACTCTCGTTAAGCTGATAGCAAATCTCAAATGTAGACCGAGAAGAAAGAAAGTCCTTGGAATATTTCTCTCCTAAGAGAAATCAGTTTCATCTTTTTGTTTTAAATTAATTCTTCTATTTAGATCTGAACGATCGTCATTCAAAATGACATTAAAATCGCGGTGTACCGAACTAAAAGACCATTCAATAAATATCACCTCGCAAAACGCGTCGGTCGTTCTCTGCAGGGACTGACGCTTTCATCTTAATTTAGTGGCCCTTTTCTTTTCTTTTTTTTTTTTGCCTTTATCTCTTGTTTTACTGATCGGACAACGGCCATGCTGGACGAGCGCCTTCAAGAACTTTAGACGAACGAATCACCTCTCATACTTATTCGCTTAAGTTATCATTATTATTATAGTTGTTGTTGTTGTTGTTGTTGTTGTTGTAAGGCGGTGAGCCAGCAGAATCGTTAGCAGGCCGGGCAAAATGCTTAGCGGTATTTCACCCGTCGCCACGTTTTGTGTTCAAATTGTGCCGAGGCCAACTTTGCCTTTTAATCCTTTCAGGGCCGATACGATAAGTACCAGTTGCGTACTGGGGTCGAGCTAATCGACTGGCCGCCTCCCCCCAAAAACTTTCAGGCCTTGTGCCTATACTAGAAAAAAATAATTTATAGTAGTAGTAGTAGGAGGAGGAGGAGGAGGAGGAGGAGGAGGAGGGTTTTCATTAGTAACTCTTGAAATAAAGTGGTTCAGTGCTGATGTATGCGTTTGTGTAAGTGTTTATGTCTGTGTACATGTGAGTGTGTATGCGCACGTATAGTTGTATCTGTGTATGTGCCTCTCTGTGTGTGTGTGTGTGTGTGTGTGTGTTCCGAAGAACTTCACCAGAATCTGTGACGTTATACAGAATGCACCAATTCAACAGGTGACCGCATAAATAACAGCATTAACTACGATAACCAGGTTTACCGATTTCCTCTGGATAGCCCTCCGCCCTCCGCCCTCCGCCCTCCACCACCACCCCTCACACACACACCACACACACCACACACTCCGCCGCTCCATGCCGCCACTCCTACGTCATGCCTGTTAATTCTTTAGATGTGCTAAGATAAATTCTGACTCGTTATGGTTGAAATGTACCAGCCACTTGCAGACGTTCATTCCACTTTCCCCTCTTATGCATTATTCTCTCTTCCAGCTTCTCTCCTTTTCTCTCTGTTTCTCTGTCTTTCTCTCCCACTCTTTCTCTGTCTCTTCCTCTCTCTCTCTCTCTCTCTCTCTCTCTCTCTCTCTCTCTCTCTCTCTCTCTCTCTCTCTCTCTCTCTCTCTCTGACTAGCTATCTCTCACTGTTTTTCTCTTTTATTCTCCCGCCTTTTCTACTTCAGTTTGTAATGCGTACAATGCTTCTCTGGTTTATTCTCTATACTTCGGTCTGTTATACGGATGCTCCTCTCTCTCTCTCTCTCTCTCTCTCTCTCTCTCTCTATATATATATATATATATATATATATATATATATATATATATATATATATATATATATGAACCCGTCAATCTGTCTATCTATTTGTCTGCCTGCCTGTCTGTGTGTTTGCCTGCCTGTCTGCCTGTCCGTCTATCATTTCTGTAAACCACTTCTCTTTCTTTCTTCATATGACTATTCTCCATTTTCTCTCTGCTCGTGTTTTATATATATATATATATATATATATATATATATATATATATATATATATATATATATATATATATATATATGAATGATGTATATGCATATATGTATAAATATATATATATATATATATGAGTGAGCGGATAAATTCAAGATGGCTGACGACAAGCATCACGCTTGAAACACAAGAGTACCAACGAATTTGAATCGAACTGTTTTGATACTTTATTGAAAAGCAGCAAAAATATCACAAAAACTGTTACTCAGAGTTTACTCTACCTCTGGTATTCAAGTACTATTTTTGCCACTTTCTTTCGCATTTATGTGCTTACTCTGGTATATATATATATATATATATATATATATATATATATATATATATATATATATATATATACACCAGAGTAAGCACATAAATGCGAAACAACCACATGTTTCCGGGTTCAGTCCCACTGCGTGGCAACTTGGGCGAGTGTCTTCTACTGTAGCCTCGGGCCGCCCTAAGCCTTGTGAGTGGGTTCGGTTGACGGAAACTGAAAGAAACCCGTCATATATATGCGTGTGTGTGTGTGTGTATGTGTGCGTGTGTTTGTCCCCCACCGTCGCTTGACAACCGATGCTCGTGTGTTTACGACCCCGTAACTTAGCAGTTCGGCAAAAGAAACCGATAGAATTAAGTAATAAATGAGTTAAGAAATAATATATAGTCGGTGTGTTTATTTGGTAAAGAAAAAAAGAAAAAAATGACCATCCCGAAATACTATCTGTTTCAACACACGATTTCAAATCAGGAATTTTGCAACACAAATTGATAAACGTTATATATATATATATATATATACAATCACGATAACGAGCCAATTATGTGTTTGAAGCAGTACGTCTGAATTAGTCTTAGCGAGGTATTTTTTGCCAAAGTCACCCAGTCAGTATTCGTAAATGTGGTATTCGTTTGAATGTAGATAGTGAAAACTAATGTCAAATTTCGAACTTGATAAACATCTTGCATATTTTTACTACTAACCCTTACAGACTGTATTTGTAATACGATGTGTGTATGAGCTGGTTGATTTATTTTTCAGATTGTCATTCAAACATATACTACCAAAATAAAGCGCAGCTAATATTATTGGCATTAAATATGAATTCGTAGTCTTCGCACAGAAGCTGATTACTTCTTAGCAGCTGTTCATAGATATATAATTTCTCCTTGAGTTTCGGAGAGATGTATGTATATGTCTGTATATACGTATTTATATGAATGTGAGGGCGTATTTCGTAGTGGTTAAGGCCTTGTACTCACGATCGTTTGATCGTTGTTTCGGTTCCTAGATGTGGTAGTGCTTCGCGTTCATCTCACGTGGCTCTGCTCTCACTTCGACACCTCATATGCAGTACACCGTGATCAGGGAACATCGGTTTGGTGGAGGCAGTGAGACAATGTACAACACATATATTTGATCACCATAAACGAATCATTTATACAGGTTGTTCAGCAACAAATAGCAGTGCTGGCTTTCTCGGACTACAAAACACACTACCATCATCATATCTGTGTGCGTGTGTTTGTGTGTGTGTGAGTGTGTGTATGTATGTATTTATTCGTGTGCATAGATACATATGTACGCATGTACGTACGTAGGTCTGTATATATATATATATATATATATATATATATATATATATATATATATATATAGTGGTAATCATGTGTATGTGCTCACATATATATATGATAATATGAATATATAGATAATATATGCATATATCCATATATATATATGTACATACCTACATCTGTATGTATACGTACATGCATATATGGGTACAGGACATCAACAAAACGTTAAACACAATGAGAAACGAAAAACGAAAGCATAAAAACGAAAACAAAAAACGAACTTCTTTCCAACAACGAAAAAAACCCAGAGAAACGAGACATGCAACATAAAGAGTATATCCCTTCGTCAGTTGTCCCTGTCTATCTACTCCGCGAAAATAATAACCCTGATGTAGAACTCAATATACGAATGGTCCAGAACCCAATGTTATATGAGTATAGAGTGGTAATAGAAAGCGAAGAAATGACACCGGAAAAAAATAAGTGTTATATAATGAACTGCATTAGCTTACGACTGTTTCTGCTATTAGGTGTGGTGGACTCTTAGTTGAGTACCAGGGTAACATTCTATAGCTTCATCAGAGCTTTGACTTTGTTTGCGAAAGTTACATTTTCAGAACTTATAGACGTTATGAGGAAGTCTATATTGTATATATATATGTATATATATTGGTGTGTTAAGCATGTCGCAGGAAGATAGAAAGTTTTGGGACTTTTACAAG
>NC_142940.1:7363318-7375818 GCF_046866305.1 Octopus bimaculoides | reverse complement strand
GTGTTTTTTGTATATATATATATATGTACATACACACACACACACACACACACACACACATACATATATATATATATATGTACGCATGTGTGTATATATGCATACACAGACACACAAACTGAAGCACACTTGCACACGCACATACACACACATGCACACATACACACACACAGGCACACATATCTACAGATACATGTGAATGTGTTTGTGTGTGTGTTTGTGTGCGCGCGCTTCTAATAATAAATGCATGTAAGTGTGTCGCCATATTTTTGCAGATTTTGATATATGTGTTTATGTCTATATTTCCATGCACATAACTTATCATTCTGTCCGTCTCCTTGTCCGTCCCTCTGTCTCTGTCTGTCTCTCTCTCTCTCTCTCTCTCTCTCTCTCTCTCTCTCTCTCTCTCTCCTCTCTCTCTCTCTCTCTCTCTGCCTATTTACGTACGATGCTGAGAGTGCATCTCTGTAAATCGTGTCACTGCCACTGTGGCCATACATGTTTCATTCATGGACACTTTTTATGTCATGTCTATGTATGTATGTATGTGTATATATATATATATATGTGTGTGTGTGTGTGTATGTGTGTGTGTGTGTGTATCTTGTTCAATGAAAGTGTTTGTGCTTGTGTATTTATCTATATATATATACATACATTCATACATACATACATACATACATACATATACATATATATTATTTGAATGTTTGTATGTATGCATCTATATGTGTATAGGTAGGTATGTAGAAAGGTAGTTACCTATATGCCTATCAATATATATACATATATATATGTATATATATCTTGTTTTATTCATAAATTCTTTCAGTGGATTCAAGTCTCCTCATTCTATAGTTTTATGCATTATTCTGATCCATTTACTGAATGTTTTTTTTTTTCTTGTAGATGCATCATAGGACCAGAGAGTAGTGCAAGAGCAGAGTCAAACTCTTTGCGTGACCTGCAAATGTACGTGAGTAATGATGCAATATTCCATGTGCCTAATACCATCATGGCAAACACCGTGCAGGTAAGTGGGTTGGTTGGATTTCGAGATCATTTAGAACCAGGTAAAAGGAGACCGTGTTACACGTATAAAGAATTTTATTTCTTAGTCGGTTGCATTACGGTTTCCAAAAATGGTCGTCGCAGAGCCTAGGATTAAGGCCAGAATTCTCAGAAATCTAGTGCCACTACACAGAGAAGATTGACTCGGTGCAACATATGCGCTACTTGGAGAGTGTAAAGGAACTGAGGCCCAATTTCTTCGAGTGAAGGCATGAAAGACAAGCAGTAATATACCTGTAGAAGATCCTGGTAGATCGTGTGTGTACGTATATCTCTATACATATATATGTATATATCATATATATATATATATATATATACATGTATCAAGTAGTCGGCATGTATAAGTAATATCTAATACAAGTATATATGATTATAATAACGCGCAGTTCTTAGCGCCATTTAGCATCTATCTCCAGCATGTGGCCCTACTCGTTAGTGCCCTTATTATTATAATTATATATATAATCATATATATTTATATATATATACATATATACATACATGCATGCATACATATATATGTGTATATATGTATATATATATATATATATATATATATATATATATATATATATATATATATATATATGCATAACCATTTGTTCGTCACAATGCTCTATCACACATGCGCATTTTCCTTTCAAACATTTGCAACGTTATTTCAACACGTACATAGAACACGCACATTCATATATATATATATATATATATATATATATATATATATATATATATATATATATATATATATATATATATATATATGCATGTATGTATGCATGTATGTATGCATGTATGTTTATGCGTACACGCCTGTGTATATGCGTGTATACGCCTGCGTGTGCATATGTGTGCGTGTCTGTGCGTCGTGTTTGTTGATTTGGAGATGCTGATGTATAAGAAAGTATGTGAAATTGTGTGTTAAATATAGAGAATTTGATGAAGATTATGATAAATTTATTTAACCGATGTAAGACTTGTATATTTAAACAAATATAACAAATACGCCATTGTTGTAAGGTGTATATCTGAGGGTTTGGCCCCAACGTCTTGGTTAGGAAAGCATCAAGATTGTATTTTGAAAGATCTCATCTCACTCCCATTAAATCTGCACGTCGTGTTTCCAAGATAAATTCGTGTCTTCTATAGAGGAATATAGTCTTAGGTCATTCGAATGTTTACTAATAATAATCACATGACCTTCAAGGAGTACAAGAACTTCGCAGTCACTACGATGTTTCGTGTTATTGCCCTCCAACAGGGGAATATAGATATATATTTCAAACAATCCTACACTCGTGTATACATACTTGTACATCCACGCGCGCACACAAACACACACACACATATACACATACACACACACTCACAAACACATGAACGCACAAATAGGAATATGGGTAAACAACGAAGAATATATAACTAAATGCTGAGAGTAGTCATTGTGTGATTTTAATTTAAAAAAATGTCCAGCAAGGCGTGGCTGTGTGATAAAAAGTCGGCTTCCCAGCCACATGGTTCCAAGTTCAGTCTCATCTTCGGCAAGCGTTTTCAACTATTGCCTTGGGCCGACGAAAGTCTTGTGAGTGGATTTGTTAGGAGGAAATTGAAGAAGCCTGTCGTATACCTTTGTGTGTGTGTGTGTGTGTGTATGTGTGTGTGTGTGTGTGGTTGTCTTTGCCCTCGCTGCTCTGCTTGACGATCGGTGTCGTAGTACTCGAGCCAATTCATTCTATTAAAAATTCTTCAAGGCGGTGCCCCTGCATGGCCACAATTCAACGACTGAAACAAGTAAAAGACAAAAGATATATACAGTAAGTTCCTTTAAAAGCAGATATACATATCACATATATACTTTTACAAGACTGAAGTAAAACATCAAAAGATTTCTTTCACAGCATGTTTGGAAATTGCACAGTAAAAGCACTGAAGACTTTTAGATACTGTGGCAAGTGATCAATTATGCTAACCATGATCTGAAAAATTTCATCACGCCACCTGTATTTGTCTCCTTGCAACTTCTTGAAATCTTAATTTTTTTTTTTTTTCTTATGCAGAAATTTCGTCTACTAACTGAATATGTACGTTACAACTTCATACGTAAACTGCGTTTTCGATTATTATTGAACATTTTAGAATTAACTTTTTAAACGTTATAGATATTCTATGAATATTTGCACATTTCTATATTCCGAACCTGTTTGTGTTTGTTGTTCAAAATATTTCTTGCTGAGTGTTGTTCGAAACTATTTCGCAGATCTTAAAACTATTTTTATCGTGGTTTCTCAAAGAAAACCAATCTGTTCTCGTTTATTTAATTTTCTGCACCATTTTGATATATTTTATTTATATAATTACCAATCAATTCTTTTCCCTGCTGTAATACTGACTCTCTCTCTCTCTCTCTCTCTCTCTCTCTCTCTCTCTCTCTCTCTCTCCCTTTCTTTCTCTCTCTCCTTCTCTCTCTATGTATGGCTCGCTTTTTCCTTTTACTTTTTTCTTCCTTTTCTTTACTATAACCTCGTCTCTTTTCCTTTCTCGTCTTTTATCTTTAGCCTCTGCATAATCTATTAATACACTCCTTCCCTTCCTTCGGTTCCCAGCTTTTTTCTCTCTCTCTCCCTCTTCTCTATCTCTCACTCTCTCTTTCTTTCACTCTATCTTCGTTTCTATGTCTTTATCTCTCAGTCTTTCTCAGTCTCTCTTTCTCTCCCGTGCTCTTTCACTACCTCTCTGCCTCTATTCTCTCTCTAAAAACAAGTACCAATCAAGTACAACTTCTTTTGCCTCTCCCCCTAAAACCAATGGCCGTATACCAAAATCTGAAACCATGATTACCAACCACTATAACTGAAAAAAAAAAAACCCAGAGACAGGAGACCAAACAAGTAGAGTTTGTTTCGCCAATAACCATTACCAGTAATAAATAATTAAACATTATAATTTCTCTCTTCGTATTAATTCTCATTTTAACTTAGAATCACAACCTTATAGTTTACTAGATGTGCTAAACATAACTGTGAAGTCTGATATGGTAGATGTCTTGCTGGGTTAGACATTATAACAAGAAGCGTGACTTTGCACCGCTCTCTGTGTGCCTGACACAATAGACTGGCAAAGAGCGAGCTACATGCTGTGGAGCCAACATATCCTCTAATAACAGTTAGATATTTATACTTAATTTAAAATTAATTAGCTGTAAGAATTCGATGTTCATATACCTAATTAACAATTAGAATTATATCACAGCATTCTATACGATTCTACGAGACATTTAAAAATATTTTTTTTTAATTTTATTTTCAGGTTTAAATATATTTCATCTTTGTCGTTTATTCTTCATTTGTTTCAGTCATTGGACTGCGGCCATACTGGGGCTTTGCCTTGCGAGGTAATAGACGAACCCAACTGACCCCAATATTTACATTTATTTAGGTTGCTTTTTTTTCATGTTTGACTCTTATTCTATTGTTCATTTCTGCCGAAACGTTAAGTTGCGGTGATGTAAACAAAACAATACCGGTTGCAAAACGGTGACTGGTGGTGGAAAACACACACACACACACACAAGCATAAAGCTCCCCTTACACACATACACACGCATATACATACATACATATATATATATATATATATATATATATATATATATATATATAGATATAAACATACATACATAGATGTGTATGTACAGTCCATATGTGTATACATATATATACATATATATATATATATATATATATATATATATATATATATATATATATACAGCATACATAAATGTATGTACGTATGTATTCACTTCTATATGGCAACAATGCATATCGTTAACGTCCTTTAGTTTTAGTTTTGCGCAGGCTATGCATGTGGTCATGTGATCTTTCCCGTCTTTTGTGCTGAAGATATTACAGATATAATGAGATATAATGAGATATAAACACTTCCGTAATCCATGTAAGGCTTTAATTTTGAGTTGATTGCCGCAATAAGCTATGTATTTTTTCTCAAGTACGCATGTAGAATGTTTTCCGTGAATCCCTGCATGAATTTATGTATGAAATTATATTCAACAACGTAACTTTTGTTGTTGCAATACTTCGATAAAATATGACAAACAGTCCAAAGACTTTGAGTTCTTAATTCTCTATGGACTGGACATGTTACTCTAAAGATATCACACAGCACTTACATGTACAGATATATATGTCTATGTGCATATGGATGTCTGTATTAGTGTGTGTGTGTATTTGTAATCTATAAAAATTTAGCCAATGTTGCATCACTGACGCCATTTTTCCTGTTTTCGGCGTCGTTACATCCGGGCAGTTCCACGCACAGTTTACATCAGTTTACATCAGTTTTGCGATAATGTCAGACTTTCAACTGCCGACATGTGTATGTAAGTGTGTGTGTGTATGCGTGCTTGTTCGTGTGTGCATGAGTCTGTGTGTATGAGCGTGTGTATGTGTGTTTACAAATATAGAAGAGTATATATATATATATATATATATATATATATATATATATATATATGTATATACATATATATATATATATATATATATATATATATATATATATATATATATATATATATATATATATATATATATATATATATATATATGTATATATACATATATATATATTTACATACATATATATATTCATATTGTAATCAGAAATATACTTAGGCGAATGTATTTGTATACATACATACATTCAAACATACATATATATGTCATATATATATGTGTATACATAAGAATAGAAATGTGCTTCATAATTTTAGTAAAGTGTGTGTATTTGAATACACACACACACATTATGAAAATTATGAAGCACATTTCTATGCTTTTGCACATATATACAAGCATATATATACACCTGTATATTATATATTATATTGTACTATAGTTTATATATAACATTCATATATGTACATGTGTATATAAAGTACATATCTATACTTTATATATGTATATATATGTATATATATATACATACACACACACACACACACACACACACACACACACACACATATATATATATAAAGTATATGCAGTGTATATTATATGTATAAATATGTTTACATATTTGGTCATATGAATGTATATAGAAATATAATGCATACACGTGTATATATATGTATATACATACATACATACATACATACATACATACATACATACATACATACATACATACATACACACACACACACATACATATATACGTACGTACATGTATGAAATCCGTTTGTATGTGCTTAAAAGTGTTTGCTAAATAAAGAGGGATGTTTGTGAGGGGTGCGTTTGTGTGTGTGTGTGTGTGTGTGTGAATGTGTTCTCTTATCAGACGTATGAGACATGTATGTCGGCATTTTGGCATGTCTGTTTATAGACGCGTATAGCCATGTTTGTGAGTGTATGTGTAAGTGCGTATGCAGTTCTGTGTATGTACTTATAGGGATGCATAGATAGTTCGTTAGATTAGTAAATAGATAAATAGTCTGACTGATATATACAGATATACAAAGAGACATAGAGAGAGAGACGTATAGAGAGATGGATAGGTAGATAGATAGATAGATAGATAGATAGATAGATAGATAGATAGATAGATAGAGAGGGGGAGAGAGAGAGAGAGAGACAGACAGAGAGAAGGTAGATAGATAGATAGATAGATAGATAGATAGATATAAATGTACAGGAATGTGTATCATATATATTACATATAATGCATATGTATTATATATATATATATTTATATATATATATTAATATAAATATATATATGTATATATAAACACCTATTTATAAATATATACATATATATATATATATATATACATATATACATATATATATATATATATATATATATATATATATATATACATATATATATATATATATATATATATATATATATATATATATATATATATATATAATTTTCTACCATTTCTCGCCGAGTGTTTTCCGTGCACCTAGGGCAGAGAAGCTCATTGTATGCATTCCCAGTTTACTCACGCAAATTCACTGGTAAAATATGTATTTAAAAAAAAAAAAAATAAATAAATAAATTCATGAATGGATGTTGTTTTCACAGCGATAATGCTCTTCTCAGTACATGAGTCGTTCCAAATAACACGATTTTTTTGCACTTATTATTATTATTATTATATTATTATTATTCAGGACACTTCCTGGAATCGAACTCGGAATCTTGGGGTTAGTAGCCATGACAACTGATGAAGGATTAAGTCGATTACATCGACCCCAGTGCGTAAGTGGTACTTAATTTATCGATCCCGAAAGGATGAAAGGTAAAGTCAACTTCGGCGGAATTTGAACTCAGAACGTAACGGCAGACGAAATACCGTTAAGCATTTCGCCCGGCGTGCTAACGATTCTGCCAGCTCACCGCCTTGCAATCACGCAAGTATTATAACAGCAACAACAATAACAACGACAAGCTTAGCAACAATGCATATAATAGCAACGAGAACAACATCTAATCTAAACAGCAATAACAACAAAAGAAGAGTAACAACAACAAAACAGATGTGGCAATAAGAACAACAACAAGAACCACATCAATGTGAATAACAACGGCAGTAATACAAGAAACATGGCAAGCACAACATCAACAACAAAAATGATAATAGCAACAAAAATAAAACAAATATGGCAAATAGCAAAACAAATAGTACAGCAACAACAACAACAGCAAAAAACAATGACGATACAAATATGCTAATGGCAATAATAAGAGAAAGAAACGCAGCAAGAATTAAAGGACATCAGCAGCAATAACGGAGAGAATAAGAACAACAGCAGCAGTAGCAGCAGCAGCAGCAGCAGCAGCAGCAGCAGCAGTGGAAGCAAACGACAATAATAACAAAAGCAGCAACGAAGTTAACAACAACAATGGAACAAAACTAAAGCAACAACAACAACAACAGTTATAAAACAAAATATGTTAGTGACAACAACAACAACTACTACTACTACTACTACTACTACTACTACTACAATAACAACTGCAACAACAGGGGTGGCTGGCAGCCAGTGAGCTTTACTAATCAACTAGTAATTTGTATCATTGGTGACTGTGCAATGGAATCTGGCGATCGATCGCTCACGGCACGGCTCTGCTCGAGTTCTCTAATGGCTAAATCTAATTTGTTGATTGCCTCCAAAGTTTGATAATTATTCAACGTCATTCAACGCCATCTTGTTTCCATGGATGTTCTGAACTGGCCAAAGAGAATGACTGAGAGAAAGAGAGAGAGAAAGAGAGGGAGAGAGAAACAGACCGACGGAGAGAAACCGAGAGACACTGCTGCCACCTATGATGTTGATGGTGATGTCGTTTTTGTTACAGGGGAAAAAATGTCGGATGGATCATATCAACCGTTTTGGGAGGCAAGTGGGTGGTGGGTGGCATCAGCAGTGGGGTGGGATTTTGGGGGTAGGGGTAGTTGTGTGGCGGCGGGGCAGGGAATAGTGGTGGTGGTGGTGGAATTGTGGGTGGAGAGATGTAGATGGTAATGATGGTGAAACTATATCGTGTTATGATTGTATTCATGTACTGCCATACGTGGGTGTGTATCTGTGCGTGTATGTGCATGGCTGTGTCTGTGCGTGAGGGGTGAATGGTGTGCGTGTGTATGAGAGAGAGAGAGAGAGAGAGAGAGAGAGAGAGGTGGAGGAGCAGAGAGAAAATTGTTAAAATAGCAAACGTATGTATAATACTGACAAAATTGCATGCAGAATTGAATGTCTTCATATATATGCCTGCGTGTGTCAATGTGTTTGTGAGCGTGCGTATGTGTGCGAGTATGTGTATATGTATATATATATATTCATACATATTTATATATACATATATATACATATATATACATACATATACATATATATATATATATATATATATATATATATATATATATATATATATATATATATATATATATATATATATATATATAAACATAATTAAGGGATCAGCAAAATAGTTGCTTCACCACATACCGAAGTTCAGAAATAGCATCTAAAAAGCTGAGACTCCAACAGATAGCATTACTTGTAACTTACAAAAGCAAAACAAGAAGAAAAACAATGAAAACTAACCAGTCGAAGTTAATCATAAACGCGTTTCTGGATTAGGAGCGATAACACTCCATTTCCTTCATCGGTATGATATTCTAGTTGTAAATTCGACGGTGCTAGCAAATTGTGCATGCATGAACGAGTGAACATCATGCATCGGCACAACCTGGAAGCACATCCGAACCCACATAGGCCAGCCAGTCCACTATTCCTCCTCAAGAAATTACCATGTGCGTCACAAGCAATACCGCAGAAAATTTGCGGTTTACTATCAGGGAGTGAATAATTATTACAATTAAAAGGGTAAAGGTTTATCAATTTATTAATTTATTAATAAATTAACAATTAATAATTTTACCAAGCCCTTCGGTATGTAAATACCATTATCGGTGGAGAACTTATTTAAAAGTTCTTATACATTTGTAAACATAATTAAGGGATCAGCAAAATAGTTGCTTCACCACATACCGAAGTTCAGAAATAACAGCTAAAAGCTGTTAATTTATTAATAAATTAATAAATTGATAAACCTTTACCCTTTTAATTGTAATATATATATATATATATATATATATATATATATATATATATATATATATATATATATATATATATATATATTATATATACGTATATGTATATATATATATACATATGTGTGTGAGAGAGAGAGAGAAAAGGTATGTTCAAAAAGAACAATTCAAAATATTGGGGGGGGGGGATCCAAAAGGAAAGAAAAGTTGATTCCTAATAAGGATTCATCGTATTCATGAAAAGATCTCTCCATGTTTTAATACTTGTTTATGGTATATTCTTATACCAATAACAAATCTCCAAATATATAACTATATATATATATATATATATTATATATATATATATACATCCATATATACATATATATGTATAATCACACACATATGCATATATAAATGGGCGTCTGTGTGTGTAGGGAAGTGTGTATGCGCACGCGTGTGTGCATGTCCGTTTGAATACTTTGTGATGTATAAACACCTGAAAGCATAATAAATGTACCAGAGTCTATTCATTCCAAAATATTCATTTCCTAATCAGCTTGAAGGATATATATTTGCGTACGTGCGCGTATGTCTGCCTTGAGTAATCTAACAATGCGTACTCACTGACTAATCAGGGATGTATATGTACATGCTTGACTGTGAATGTGTATTTGGGTGTGAAAACCAAAGATAAACCAAAATTTACCTGATTATTTTACAATAAGTAGCTTACAAAGTATTAATGTATAAAACGAATATACTTTCCAGAAATTGCTCTTCGCCTTTCGAAGTACATTTGTATGCACACACTTTATGCGGTACCAAGAAAATGCATTATACATCGCTGTCAAAATACATAAGGAGCCTGAAGAATATCTCGAGTACCCCGTCTTATTAATTTTTCTACTCTCGTTAATCTCGTGTGGAGGTGTGAAGGCGTGTGGGTTAATGACTAAGGTATTTGAATTGCGATCGTAAGGTCATGGTTTTGATTCCCGTCGGCGCGTTGTATTCTGGAGCCAGTCATTTTATTTTATGTTCCTCCAGTGCAATCATGTAGCACAAATAAGTCATACCTGTAATTCACAGGGCCAGCGTTGTCGCATTATGCTGAGTCTCCCTGAGAACTATATCAAAGGTACGCATATGTGAGGAATGCCCAGTCACTTGCACGTTAATTCCACGACCAAGCTGCACCATTGATCATATCAATTGGAACTCTGACCTTTGTAACCGACGGAAGAACCAAGCGAATCTCATTGAGACTAACCCTTAACTGCACTAATCCCTAAGCCATGTTGCTCCTCAGTTAATGTAGGCCTTCTAGAATAGTGTATCAGGATAAGTTTTTTTTTTTTTATACAGGTATTGATAACAAAGATACAGGAGGATAATAAATGGCCCCGATAACAACCGAACTAGGAAAGTCTACGGAGGTTATGAGCACTTTCTCTTCCTCCAGACCAAGCATAAGCATATATATATATATATGTATATACATATATATATATATATATATATATATATATATATATATATATATATATATATATATATATATATATATATATATATATATATATATATAAATGTATATATATCCATGCAGGAACGGCTCCGTAGTTGAAAATTTGATTCGCTGTTATTTGGTTTTATATTCGGTATTATGGAGGTTTCGACCGATAAACGTCTTGTGAATGAAAGTTTATAGAAGGAAACTGCGATGAAGCGCATCGCTAGTATGGTCCAGTTTCGGGGTGGCAGAACCTTCTGGTTTAACACCTATAGCAGGCTCCTTAGTGGTGGGATGTTTCCTGCACACATTCGGCATAACAGAGCTAACGATAACTGCCGTGTCTCTCCATCCAGGCCACAGGTGCATATACAAATACCAACACACACACATACATAAATATCTACAGGGAGAGAGAGAGAGAGAGAGAGAGAGAGAGAGAGAGAAAGAGAAAGAGAGAGAGGAGAGAGAGAAATAGTAATACTGTTTATAATCTACATCCAGTAAAAGTATTTTTTTAGCCATAAATATTACAAGCTGGATTAAGGCGGTAAACTGACTGAATCGTTAGCGTGCCGGATTAAATTCTAAGCGGCGTTTATTCGTCCTTACGTTCTGTGTTCGAATTCCACAGGGCTTACCTCATATTTGTTTGTGGTCGATAACATGCGTACCAGTTAAGCTCGTAGGATGTTGAAGATGTCGACAAGCCCCTTCCTCTTAAATTTCAGGGTTTGTAACTATAGTAAAAAGGTCTACTGTTGTTCCTTTTTTGTGTTTTCCAGTTGTTAAGATACTCTCCGAATCGAAAGCTCACGTGTTTACCGTTTAAAACCAATCTGATAAGAGTTCATTTAAAGATGTTCATAGGTTTTGAATCACTTTAATTCATCAATGTTGTAAATTCTCTTAATGCTTAAATTATAAACTTCGATCTCCTCCAAATACCCTCCCACACACACATACATGCGCAGGCACGCAAAACACAGGGAAACGCTATCAATCACATCGATACACAATCGCATGTATACAATTAGCAGCCGAGTTTTGTGCTGGAAGATTCTTAAAATATTTTAATCAACATCTTTAATTAACTAATTGAAAAATGGAATTTCTTTTCTATTTCATTTCTTTTTTTCGTTGGTATTAGTGATATTTCCTTAAATGGTTCTGATATATTTATAAATATATATATGTGTGTGTGTGTGTGATTGTGTGTGAATGCGTGTGTGTGTGTGTGTGTGTGTGTGTGTGTGTGTGTGTGTGTGT
>NC_142940.1:7355818-7358318 GCF_046866305.1 Octopus bimaculoides | reverse complement strand
TGTGTGTGTGTGTGTGTGTGTGTGTATGTATGTATGTATGTATATATATATACATACACATACATATGTATATATAACCTATGTTGTAGATATATAAACGCGGCTGATGTAGTTACCTGAGGCTCACTCCACCGCTAGATAAAGCTTCCCAATCGCTCAAAGCTCACACCTTTCTCTCTAATAAAATGAAGGAAGCATTAGACAATGTACTCCTCGTTTTCTAAGAGAACACTGTCTTTGGCGATTGAACAATCTCCGAAACGTCTTCAAAAGTAGTTTAGTTAATCAAGGACCTTGTTGCTAAGCAACAACAACTATCTTTTGTCTTACTTCGATATTAGAGAAGTGACACCTAGGTGAGTAATGAATACCTATTTTTACAGTTTAAATGCAGCCATCTTTTGTGCTTAGCTTGAAATTTCCGAATGGAGCTCATTTAATAACTTCCATTAAAATCTGGTTGTCGAATAATCTCTTCAGCTATAATAGTCGGACTGCATATATTGATATCGTTATTGTTGCTGTTGACGTTTATCCTTTTGCTTTCGATAAAATACATGCCATTTTAACACTGAGGGTAATGTACTCGACTGGTCTCCTCCTCCAACGTTTCAAACCTTATTCCTATAGTACGAAGAATTATTATTATCATTATTATTATTATTGATCTTGTTTCTAACTCTTTACGTTCTGATTTCAAATTCTGCCATAGTCAACTTTGGCTGTCATACTTCCGGAGTCCACAAAATAGATCCCAGTCAAGTACTGACTGGAATTGATGGGAACGACTTGACCCCGCCACCACCCTCAAAAAAGATCTGTATTTCTATTAGGTCCAATAGCCACGTAGAAGCTAACCTGAATTCAAAGAAAACTTATTCCTTCTGCTCCATAGTCATGTGGTTCCTTTCTCCAAAACATCCAAAGAAAATAGTCGAGTTTTGTTTGATATTTCTTCTGTAATTTCGGGTTTAATCCCTCAGTCTGCCACTCTGGGAAGGTGCCTTCTTCTATGACTCCGAGTTATGCCGTGTGATTGAATTTAGTTGGCGGAAATTGTATGGAAGCCCGTCTTATACATACATACATATGTGTCTGTGTGTGTGTGTGTGTGTGTGTGTGTGTGTGTGTGTGTGTGTGTGTGTGTGTGTGTGTGTCTTTGTGACCGTTTTTGTCTCCCACTACTGATTAGGTTTGTTTATGCACCTGTAACCTAGCGGTTCGACAAAAGACACTAAAAGCATAAGTAGCAGACTTTAAAATCTGTATATGTGTGCGCGTGTATAGATAAGGCAAAACACACACACACACACACACACACACACACGCACATACACACACACACACACATACACAGAGACATATATATATATATATATATATATATATATATATATATACACACACATACACATACATACGTACATGCATATATAGATATATATATATATATATATATATATATATATATATATATATATAGATATATATATATATATATATATATATATATATATATATATATATTTGCATATATCGCAAATGGAAGACGGAATATACGAGTATGATATATATATATATATATATATTGTCATACATATGTACATACACACAAATATGTATGCACTGTTGCAGCTCAGCAGAAAAAGAAACATTATTAACATTTAATATCGACCTCTAATAATAATAATAATAATAATAATAATAATAATAATGCTTCCATGTGCCATTTACCATTCTCCCGGAATAGTGCCGCAGTACAGTGTAATATCCTCAAGAAACATTACGATACGTGTATATATATATATCTATGTATGTATATACATATACATAATTACATTCATACACACTCACACACACATACATACATCATACATACATATATATGTGTGTGTATATTTGTATGTGTATATATATATATATATACGTTGTAATATCCAGCATATCCATGAAGTTATAACTCGTGGTGTTTGTATTAAAGCATCCCATGTATGTTTACTCCCGTTCTCGTTGCTGTTGCTGTTACTTTGGTGTTAGCACGGTAGTATGCTGTGGTGTGGGGCGAGGGTGACGGTGGTGGTGGTGGTGGTGGCAGTGCTGGTATTAGTGGTTTCAGTAGTATTGGTGATGGTATGGGTGTTGTATGTAATAAGTGTTGGTGGTAGTTGTGATGGTAATGGTTGGTTGTGGTGATGGTTGCAGCGATGGATGTGGTAGTGTTGCTGTTAATGGTTCTGGTAGTATTGGTAGTGGTGGCGGTGGTGATGGTGGTGGTAGTGGTGGTAGTGGTACAAGTAGTGATGATGATGGTAGCGGTGGTAGCGATGACGATAACGTTGTATTGGTGATGTCGGTGTTGTTGGTGGTGATGCATGTTGTGATGCTTTGCTTTTTATAGCGTCTGGTGGTGGTAGTAGTGGTGGTTCTGGTAGTAGTGGTGGTTCTGGTAGTAGTGGTGGTGCTGGTAGTAGTGGTGGTGGTCGTGGTCGTCGTTCTCGTG
>NC_142940.1:7348318-7350818 GCF_046866305.1 Octopus bimaculoides | reverse complement strand
TAAATGAGAATGTATGTCTGTGTGCCTGCATACAAAAGTACAGACATACTATATACGGTGAAAAATAGTAATCCAAAAATCGAAACATATGCTGGTATGTATTAAGCTAATCCTTATAGCACTTGAAAATCCTATGCTATGTTATCATCATCGTCATCATCATTATCATCATCATTCTAATAGTTAGGGTGTTGCACTCATGATCTCGAGATCGGGGTCTTAATTGCTAGGCCGGGTGGTGTGTTGCGTTCTTGAGCAAAACGCTTCATCTCACGTTACCCTGCGATCCCTTCGACACCTGACGCGTGTCACACCGTGGCACCTGTTCAGGCGACGTAGATTTGACGGAGGGATTGAGCCAATGTACGGCACATGCGCTGGATCCCTACAAACAAATCATTTGTGCTGGTCGTTCGGCAAAAGCTGAACGCTTATACGCCGTCTTCGGTGGGAGAGTCCATCATTATTGTCTGGATGGAAAATTCAGTTGAACGTCGGACAGCGATCCGAAAGATATGCCGTTGCCTTCTGGATTCGCACTTTCAATTGGATCCAGATGAAATTTACACTTAATATCTGTTCGTGGTTGAGAAGGTGGGTGGGGGAATCATTAAGTACCAGTCAAATACCAGGGCCATGCTGGAGCGCCGCCGCCTCAAAGGGGTTCTTTTTAGCCGAAGAAATCGACCCAGGATTTATTCTTTGTAAGTCTAGTACTTATTTCATCGGCCTCTTTTGCCGAACCGCTAGATTACGGGGGACGTTAACACATCAACATCGGTTATCAACCGATGGTGGGGAGGGGGACAAATATAGACACAATGACACACACCCATCTATATATATATACATACATACATATATATACATATAAACATATACATATATATATATATATATATATATATATATATATATATATATATATATATAGTATATAGACGACGGTCTTATTTCAGATTCCGTCTACCAAATCCACTCACAAGAATTTGCTTGACCCGAAGTTATTAGTAGAAAACACTTGCCCAAGGTGCCACGCGGTAGGACTGAACCCGGAACACTGTGGTTGGGAAGCAAGCTTCTTATAACGCAGCTACATTTGTGCCTTTATGCATATATATATATATATATATATATATATATATATATATATATATATATATATATCACCCAACGTCTTTGTCTGGAAAAGTATTCATTTCCTTGATGGAATGTTGAACAAATGTTCCGAATAGAGAAGGCGGAAGCTGATACAGGATGCGTTCCAAAACTGCGTCCAAACCTTTATTATCCTCTTCCTTTTCTTTTTCTTTAATGTGTAATTGTTAAGATATAATTAGTAACTATGACACCAGCAAGTGTTAGTATCTGCTGCCGGCTCTAATTAATTAGTATTGGTAAGTGGCCTTCAGCTCTAGCGTCAGAGAACTGGCGTTATGTTTTAATTGCAAAATTTTAATTAACAAGCGGAATGGATATTTAGCGTAGTAAAACCAAATAAATTAGCGACAGGAAGGGACAAGCTGAATATGGTGGAATTGGGGAATTATCAAAAGCTTGGCCATGAGTTCGTATCTCATGACTGCCTTAGCAGTGCATACTCCACTCTTGTGAACAAGCCTATGATATAGCCTCTATCAATCAGCCTGCTAAAAATACCAGCAAAATCTCTCTACAGTTTTTAAACATGGTTAAATGCATAAAACTGTGGTCCTAAAGAGACTGGGAACAATTTAAAAAATATATGTGATAGTCTAGACTAGCACGCAGTAGATCAGAGGACTTCACATTAAAGGCTGACCTCTGGTCAAATAACGATGAAAACTATTAACAGAGGGAAACCCAAGGCCGGGCTTAAATATGCTGTGTTCAGCAATATAGCATCGTTTTGAGTAGTGAGAAAGTGTAAAGAAGAGTAAGGAGAAAATGTAAGGTAGAAAACATTTTTAAACCATGGGTAGGATGCGGTTGTAAACCATGGATGGGAAAACCAATTCAATTAGGGATCAACTGAGTTTAAACAAGAATTTTTTGATGAACTGGTGAAATGATTCTACCGCGAAAAATCACTTGTTCAACAAAAAATTGCTGTATACTATTAAATGTACTGTTTGGGAAGAAAACACAAAACACAAATTCAATAATCATGTGCAAAAAGTATGAGATCCGAAAACGTGACAGATTCCACTAAGTGAGCATTTAGAATTTGTGCAACAAAAAAATGCATAAATTTCCTCAAATTCCAATTTTACATTTGTTTTGTCAAATACAAGATCGGATACGGACAACTAAAGAAAGTATGCTTCTTAGAAGATAGAAAGCACGACTGGATAAACTATAACAGATCGAGCATATATTACATAGATTCTGAGAACCAGTCGTTCGTGTTGTCGCCTGAACAGGTGCATGGTCTGTGCCACGCGTCAGGTGTCGAAGAGACCGCAGAGTAACGTGAGATGAAGTGTTTTGCTCAAGAACACAACGCATCACCCGGCCTAGC
>NC_142940.1:7343318-7345818 GCF_046866305.1 Octopus bimaculoides | reverse complement strand
CTATTCTTTAGCTGGGGATATATCCTCGATTTCTTTTTTAGGGTTTATTGGAGGATGAGAAAAGGAGGAACACAGATGTGAGCGTAGATAGCGATGGAGGTAAATGTACCATTACAGGGCGGTGAGCTGGCAGAAACGTTAGCACGCCGGGCGAAATGCTTAGCGATGTTTCGTCTGTCTTTACGTTCTGAGTTCAAATTTCGCCGAGGTCGACTTTGCCTTTCATCCTTTCGGGGTCGATTAAGTAAGTACCAGTTATGCACTGGAGTTGACGTAATCGACTTAATCCTTTTATATACGTCGTGTTAGACGTAGCGCTGAACGCTTCAAAGGAAAGTATTCCACTGAGATTTTCGGTGGGTTAGAAAATTACATACCTTCACCCCCAATTTTCCATGATAGGTTAACACTTGGAATCCTCCAATCCTCCGATGTATTACATGTCGATTAGTCGAATTAGACCATCATTTACTCTACAAATGTTTTGTCGTCAATGCTGCACTTTCCCGATTCACCTGTTTCAACATAACTGTAATATATATATATATATAAACTATACCACATATGTGTGTGTATATATATATATATATATGTATGTATGTATATGTACATATATATATATACATATATATATACATGGAGAGGGAGAGAATCAGTTACAGAGAGAAACAGAGAAGAATGGATGGAGATAAATATATATATATATATATATATATATATATATTTAGAGAGAGAAAGAAACTGGATGGGGATGAATATGTGTGTATTGCTCTCTCTCTCTCTCTCTCTCTCTCTCTCTCTCTCTCTCTCTCTCTCTCTCTCTCTCTCTCTCTCTCTCTCTCTCTCTCTCTCTCTCTCTCTCCCTCTATCTCTCTCTCTCTATCTCTCTGTCACTCCACACAGTATTCCCCCCCTCCCCGTTCTTCTCTTACCATATCGCAACATCTTCGTTTCATTTCCTTCACCTCTGTTTCTTTCAGTAAATACTTCTATTCCAAACACAAAATACGAGCGTAATAAATATGACATGGATGCCATATTTTGCTAAATTACAACGATAGACGGCGCTAGCCGTTCACCTATTTATATTCATGTTCTAAACCCGAGGATATCAATATATCAAACAAAATCGCCCTCTTCATCGATAATACGGTTTGCTTCTACACGTTTTATGTTATTACCAATATTATCATTATTATTGTTACTATCGTTGTTGTTCTTGTTGTTGTTAACATTATTGCTATTATTATTATCATCATCATTATCATTATCGTGACTATTATCATCATAATCGCCATCATTGACATTGCTTGCAGTAGTAGTAGTAGTAGTAGTAGTAGTAGTAGTAGTAGTAGTAGTAGTAGTAGTAGTAGTAGTAGTAGCAAGGACAAAAGGGTGAACGGTTGACTAATTTTTCATTGAATACACTTTCGTTTCTCTGAGATGGCATACACAGAAACACACACACACACACACACACACACACACACACACACACATACTCACACACATAAACACACACACACACACACATACATATATATATATATATATATATATATATATTTATAAACATAATTAAGGGATCAGCAAGCATTTGCTTCACCATATACCGAAGTTCAGAAATAGCAGCTAAAAAAGCTGAGACTCCAACAGATAGCTATATGGTGAAGCAAATGCTTGCTGATCCCTTAATTATGTTTATAAATGTATGGGAACTTTTAAATAAGTCCTCCACCGATAATGGTGCTTTCATACCGAAGGGCTTGGTAAAAATTATTAATTGTTGATTTATTAATAAATTAATAAATTGATAAACCTTTACCCTTTTAATTTGTTATATATATATATATATATATATATATATATATATATATATATATATATATACGACGGGCTTCTTTCAGTTTCCATCTACCAAATCCACTCACAAGGCTTTGGTCGGCCCGTGGCTATAGTAGAAAACACTTGTCCAGTGTGCGACACAGTGGGACTGAACAAGGAACCATGTGGTTGAGAAGCAAGCTTCTGACCACACAGCTATACACACGTGTGTATATACACATATTTCTATATATAAACAATTATAATATATATGTATATATATATATACATACATATATATGCATACATACATATATATATATATATACAAATACATATATATATATATAAATATCTATACATATATATATATATATATATATATATATATATATATATATATATATATATATATATATATATATATATATGTATATATATGAATGAAGCCTATATCTATGAATGCATGTTTCTAAGTGATTTTCACTCTGTCCTTCCTTCGTCTTCCTCTCTCTCTCTCATTCTCACACCTCTCTCTTACCTCCTCCTACACTGACTCACTCCCTCTCTTTTACACTTCTCTCTCTCTCTCTCTCACTTTTCTTTCTTCTCTCACAAATCTTCATCTCTTTACATTCCCGCCACAGACGAAATATCCGTCATCCGTTTGCAGGTC
>NC_142940.1:7335818-7338318 GCF_046866305.1 Octopus bimaculoides | reverse complement strand
GTGTGTGTGTGTGTGTGTGTGTGTGTGTGTGTGTGTGTGTGTGTGTGCGTGCGTTCTATTTCTCTGCGCTTTGTTTATTATGTCATCTGAAAGTGTGGAGGCGCAATGGCCCAGTGGTTAGGGCAGCGGACTCGCGGTCATAGGATCGCGGTTTCGATTCCCAGACCGGGCGTTGTGAGTGTTTATTGAGCGAAAACACCTAAAGCTCCACGAGGCTCCTGCAGGGGATGGTGGCGAACCCTGCTGTACTCTTTTGCCACAACATTCTCTCACTCTTACTTCCTGTTTCTGTTGTGCCTGTATTTCAAAGGGTCAGCCTTGTCACACTCTGAGTCACGCTGAATATCCCCGAGAACTACGTTAAGGGTACACGTGTCTGTGGAGTGCTCAGCCACTTGCACGTTAATTTCACGAGCAGGCTGTTCCGTTGATCGGATCAACTGGAACCCTCGACGTCGTGATCGACGGAGTGCCAACAACATCTGAAAGTGTATTTTTGCGCATGCGTTTCGTGCCCAAAAATTTGATCTCTAAGCAAATACTGTGATTATATAATAAATGGTCGCCAACACATGAATGGTATTGTATTTATGTGTGTCTGTAAGTTTATATGTATACATATGCATGTGAAGCTCTGTGTCTGTTATTATATACACGCGTGAATGCATGTAATCGCGTGTTTGTTAATACGTGCATATTTGCGTGCGCCAATGTGTATGTGTGCGTGTGTGTGTGTGTGTGTGCGTGTGTGCGTGTGTGTGCGTGTGTGTATGCATGTTCTGCTCTGCTCGCGTGTAATTTTCCTTGCAACATTTATTTTAATGTGTGTATGTCTGTGCGTATATTTATGAATGCAAATGTATGTGCGTATGTATGTGTGTGTGCATTTATACATATGTGTATGTATATATATATATACATATATATATATATATATATATATATATATATATATATATATATATATATATATGCATATATATATATATATATATATATATATATATATATATATATATATATATATATATACATATATATACATACATATATATATTTACATATATATATATATGTATTTATATATGTACATATCTGTATATATATATGTACACATATATAGCTATATATATATATATGTATATATGCATACATGCAAATGCGTACACTTACACAAATACATTCATATGTGTGTGTGCGTGTACGTATATGTATGCATGCATGTTTGTACGTATGTATATGCGTTCGCATTTGTATGCGATTACGTGTTTGTATCTCTATGCATATTTGCTTGCGTATATCTGTGAGTGCGTGCGTATGCGCATGCGTGCATGCGAAGTATGTGCTTGAGAGTGCGAGAGTGAGTACAGGGAGTTGAGTAAGTGCCAACACACAGCGAGGGTTAACCCTAATCCTGCAAAAGGAAGATGTCAGCCGTGAATTGCTGTGGTTTCGTGGGGAACTCTTTAGCGGTTTTTAATCGACCCTCGTGCAACCTTGATACGCTTGGCCTCACAATAGCCGTTTACTGGTCTTTGAGAAAGTTCTTTTGGAATTTTTGCGAAATTCTCTTAGCCAGCAGTGAGTCTTCTGGCACGCGATGGATTAAAAGAGAGAAGCGAAGGGGGTTTGGGGAAGGGAAAAACACTGGGAGGGATAAAAGAGAGAGAGAGAGAGAGAGAGAGAAAGAGGGAGAGAGAGAAAGGGAAAGAGAGAGAATGTGTATGAGCGATGTTGGGGGAGAGAAAGATGGTGGCGATTCGTAGCTGCGACTCTGATTGTGTTTATATGAATATGTGTATGCGTGTGTGTGTGTGTGTGTGTGCAATCACGAGCTTATCTATCTATATATATATATATATATATATAAAACATACAACCACTGATATCGCTCTTATTTTAAGAGTATATGTATAATATTTGTATATATGTATGTATGTATGTACGTATGTATGTGTGTTCGTACGTATGTTTGTGCGTGCGTGTTACATATATATATATACATATACATATACACACATAGATAGATAGATAGATATATACAGAAAGATAGATAGATAGATAGATAGATAGATAGATAGATAGATAGATAGATAGATAGATAGATAGATAGATAGATATTGATATAGACACAGATAAACATGTATCGTTCCTGGGATAGAACAGATCGCAAAACAATTGTTCAACCTCAAAAAAGGCAATAATAACTGAGGCACCTAAATTTTGGGTGGACGAAAATTGTTGGAGAGGCACGTTACAGTTTTAATGCGGCTCCATTTAGAGCTCTTTCGTTATTGCTTTTGTCACGGAAAGTGAAAAGTTACATTAAAGAACATGTCAATAACGCAGATGAACCTGGGCGTTTTGTAATAGGACGCTCTCATACTTATATTTCCGCGAAACTAAAAACAACCGATAAATGCAACGTATACGAACTGAAAGCTGGCAAAGTACGACTTATTTCTTAACGTAGAACAATCGTGTCTTTCTCTCTCGCTGG
>NC_142940.1:7323318-7330818 GCF_046866305.1 Octopus bimaculoides | reverse complement strand
TCAAAAGATTTCTATTGTTAATTTTTTTTCCAAAATAAAGTTATTTTCGGAACAACGATATATATATATACATATGACGACTTTTGTAAGTGATATAAGTTGCTTCTGTGACAAGCCACATCTTATTCTGGGACGAAGTTTAAAATTAAATAGTGTAAATAATAAAATTAAAATAAAAGCAAATAAAAAGTCTACAAAATTAAGTAATAACTACAAAAATCTAAACCGTGCACACACATATATATATATAAATTCATACATACGTACATACATATTAGTACATATTAGACATTTTTTTATATGCCGGTTAAAATAAATATCTCTCAAGTATGACAGCAGACGATAAAATGATGGCGTAGTGGGCGCGAAGGAACGAAAAGAATATAATCTGGGTGTGCTGAACAGTGAAAAACAAAACATTAAAAATAAGGAAAATTGTAGAAATGAGTGACTTATATGTTAATAAAACTCCTATAAAATATGACAGCAATAACTACAAGAACAACGAGAGCATTACAACTGGTAGCTTCACCATTGCTATCATTGATAACATCAAAACTACCACTGACAATAAATAACAACAACGACGGCGATGGTGATAGAGATAGTAACGTAAGATATTTTAAACAAACAAATAAATAACCAAATAAATAAACGAAAGAATAAATATATAAATACATCGTTTATTGTGAGTAAGAAAAAATAAAAATGTAAGAAAAAAACTAAGTTAAAAAAGCAGAGACTTACAGACAGACAGATGATAGTGCTGTCGATATAAATGTGATTAAGAACGGATTTTTATTGTCAACATGTATGAACAATGCTGACGTCATAATTGTCGTCGTCGCTACTGCCGCCATAATCATCGTCGTTGTTATCGTCATTGTCTTCATTCTCATCATCATCATCATCATCATCATCATCAGCAGCAGCAGCAGCATTCATCGTGGTCGTCGTCTTCGTCATCCTGATCATTATCATCTTCATTCTCATCATTATAGTTGTCGCTATCATCGTTGTCTTCGTCGTCAGAATACCATAATAATAATAATAATAATAATAATAATAATAATAATAATAATAATAATAATAATAATAATAATAATAATGATAATCGTAATCGTCATTATTATCATCATAATCATCATAATCATCATCATCATCATCATCATCATCATCTTCATCATGCTGATGTGATCAACGTCGTAGTAGTTCAACCAGATTGCCATAATTGGAACGTCTTTGATCCTTGATTTGTTCGATCAGGATTCTGAACTTGAATTAAAACAAGCACAACAACAACAACATCTATCACAATATTTCCCGCGCTTCTACGTACGTTGACGTCATCCTAAGAATTCGTTTCATTACCACATTCGACAAAAAATACGCTAAAATTAGAAAATACTGTTAAAAATAGAAGTACAAATAAAACAGAAAAAATAATACAAAACTCAACTAAGGAAACAAGGTTTTAATAAATTCATTTCTTTAATAAAATAAACGAATTTAAAACGATATTTTTTTTTTTACAATTTATAATGAATGTTCGTAAAAACCATTTTCACTACTTAACAATATTTCGTCTGCCGCTACGTTCTGACTTCCAATTACGCCGAAGTCGATTTTGCCTTTCATTCTTTCGGGGTCGATAAATAAAGTACCAGTCAAGTGCTGGGGATGATGTGATCGACTTAACCCTTCCCTCAAAATGTCAGGCCTTGTGCCTACAGTAGAAAGGATTATTATTAAGGCGGCGAGATGGCACAATCGTTAGCACGCCGGGCGAAATGCTTAGCAGAATTTCGTTTGCCGCTACGTTCTGAGTTCAAATTCCGCCGAGGTCGACTTCACCCCTTCCCCGAAGCTCCTGGCCTTGTGCCAAAATGTGAAACCAATATTCTTATTACTGTTCTTCTTATTAGGGTGACGAGCTAACGGAATCATCGCACACCGGGCGAACTGCTTAGCGGCATTTCATCTGCTGTTACGTTCTGAGTTCAAATTCCGGCGAGGTCGACTTTGCCTTTCATCCTTTCGGGGTCGATAAATTAAGTACCAGTTACGCACTGGGGTCGATATAATCGACTTAATCCGTTTGTCTGTCCTTGTTTGTCCCCTCTGTGTGTAGCCCCTTGTGGGCAGTAAAGAAATAGGCATTTTGTCCGTCTTCACGTTTTGAGTTCATATTCCTTTCGGGGCGATAAATTAAGTATCAACTGAGCACTGGGGATAATATAACCGACTAAACTCCTCTCCCACAGATTGCTGGCCTTGTGCCAAAATTTGAAACCATTATTAGTGTTTCGTGGCAAAATGTGATTAGTTACAACCATTGAGCTGGTACTTATTTTATTGACTCGAAAAACAATGAAAGATAAAATCGAACTTAGCAGAATTTGAACTCAGAACGCAAAGATTCATAAGAAATACTTCTGACGTGCTAATGATTCTGCCAGTTCGTTTTCCAACAATAATAATAACAGCAACAAAAATATTGAAGAGAGGGGCAGCATCTCCTGACTAATCTAGAGAGTGTTAATTCGTTGAATAATGGTGTTGCCGCTAATTCTCTAGCTGCACCACAGTCAGCTTCGTGTGAACGACATAGTGTTTGTCATAAATAAAGGCGAAACGTCACGAAGTTTTGGCGGGAGAGGATATTGTGGATTTAACCAATCCCTGGACTTGACAGCTGTGTTTTATCGACTATGCAGGATGTTGTGTAATGTCGATTTTCTGCATTATATAAAACGTGATTTAATGAACGAATAATAAAAAAAAAAATAATGATGGTACTACGGTTAATAATGTTGTTGGTTTTTGCCTCAAGGCCATCCCATTTGAGGAACATTACGAAAATGAAAGAGAGAAACGAAGAGAAGTTTGCCTGGAAGAGATTGCGAAACGAAAAGCAGAAACTGAAAACAAATAAAAAGAAGCAACGCTATACAAACGAAATAAAATGCTCCGGAGAAAAGACAAACTAGCGAGAGCATTTTGAAGAGCATGACTGGTCAACTTTGTTCCGAGACTATTTCTGCCTTCGATCGCTGAAGGGCTCGAGAAAATAAAGTACTCATCTCTGAGAGTGGCCTGGTGGAAATGCCTGAACATCAGGCTTCTGATACCTCGTGGTTATTTGTTTCTTATCATGTATGTCATAATGATTCTATCCAATCCGAGGGCTGAAATTTAAGAAGAGCGGGTGAGTTGTAGGAGCTGAATTTGAAAGTTTGGTGGGATTTGAACTCAGGACGTAAAAAAGCAAGTACAAACGCCGCAACTCAATAATAATAATAATAATAATAATAATAATAATAATAATAATCCTTTGAAGAAGAAGAAGAAGAAGAAGAAGAAGAAGAAGAAGAAGAAGAAGAAGAAGAAGAAGAAGAAGAAGAAGAAGAAGAAGAAGAAGAAGAAGAAGAAGAAGAAGAAGAAGAAAAAGAAGAAGAAGAAGAAATGATGACGATGGCGATGATGGTTTATTTAGTTTTAATGTTTTAATAATAATTTAACCACACCGACAATAATGAAAATAAGAATGTTAATAATTTTCAGCAAACAAATAGACACGCCTTGTATAACCCTGATTGGCTATGGCACCGCCTCTGCACAACAACAACAACAACAACAACAACAACAACAACAACAACAATAATAATAATAATAATAATAATAATAATAATAATAATAATAATAACAACAACATCAACCAGAACAAAGACAACAGCGACAACAACAAAACGACAACGACAGCAATAATAATAATAATAATAATCATAATAATCATAATAATAATCATAATAATAATGATAATAATAATAATAATAATAATAATAATAATAATAATAATAATAATAATAATAATAATAATAATGATAATAATAATGATAATAATAATAATAATAATAATAATAATAATAATAATAATAATAATAATAATAGTAATAATAGTAATAATAATAATAATAATAAGCTGTGACATTTAAGAAAAAAGGCACTTCTGCATCGATGCTCCGACAAAAACAAAATGGAGCACATACATTAACATTGATGAAATAACAATGAAGTAAAAAGAAGAAAGAAAATTGCGAAAATGTCGAAGGATATTTGAGTAAGTAATACGTTAAGTTAATAGTGATATCAATGTAATATGGCGTTTGGTTTTATGTTGTATCGTTGAAGTATTGTATTGTAAATATTGGCAAAATTGTTGATCAGGGCCCCATGTGTAAACACAATCATGGAACACAGGTCAAAACGCCATCGAATGAAAAGAAACACGAACGATATATACTGGAAACCGTATTATTTTTGGTAATAAGTTCAAAAGGACAATTGATATTGTTTTTTTCTGCGGGGGGGGGGGAATTTGCTGGATAAAGAGTACTTAAAGTAAAACGTAAAAAAAAATAACAAAAAAATTCGCATTACTAGAGACATTTCAAGAACGCATAACAACAAAAACAATAATAATAATAATAATAATAATAATTATTATTATTATTATTATTATTATTATTATTATTATTATTATTATTATTATTATTATTATTATTATTATTAAGGTGGCGAGCTGGCAGAATCGTTAGCACGCCAGGCGAAATGCTTAGCGGTATTTCGTCCGTCGCTACTTTCTGAGTTCAAGTTCCGCTGAGGTCGACTTTACTTTTCATCCTTTCGGGATCTTTACTTTTCATCCTTCTGGGATCGATGTAATCGACTAGTCCTCTCTCCCCAAATTTCAGGTCTTGTGCCTTTAGTAGAAAGGATTATTGTTAAGTGAGAGAGCAAGTGCATGCCATCAAAATGACACTGGGATACAAATATACGAAGCCCAGTAGACCCATTATGGCTACCCATGCATCACAACTATTTGTGCGCAACATGGTAATCTCATATCAAGATTAACAGCGCATGACCTTGCAGGTGGGACCCAGTTAGAATTTTCTTCCGGTCAAGTAGCCCATCCCGCTCAAATGGTCCCTGAATGAGGGTTGTTTAAGGATGTTCAACGAAACACATATGTCTCCAAAGGTGAATTATTCAAACCCCAAAGAATTCCTTTCAACACATGACTATGATGCTCTCCCACTACTTCTGCTCGTGATCAGAGATGCACATATCGTCAACCACCAAGGGACATTTTCAACTGGTTATGGTCAAGCAACTGACAAACAAATTTGTGGTATTTAGCAGAATATTTGACAATTTGATAACACTTCCAATCAGTTAAGATGAGAAGCCATGAGAGCCACTGCCTGATTATTATTATCATCATCATCATCATCATCATCATCATCATCATTATTATTATTATTATTATTTGCATACATATATATATATATACACACGCGCGAGCACACACATATATTTGTATATTTACACAAACGTGTTATACAGTCTGTTCTTTGTTTTCCTCTGTTATATATGTTTTTCAAAACTTTGTAGTCATATTTCAACCAGTATTAACTCTATATATGTTTATTCATATACATATAATATATATATATATATATATATATATATATATACAGAGATAGAGAGAGAGAGAGAGAGAGAGAGAGAGAGGTGTATAGATACATATATATATACGTATAAGTGTGTGTGTAAATATGTATATATGTATATATATTTAAATATGTATGTGTGTGTGTGTATACATACATATGCACGTGTATATTTATAGATATAGATATATATATAGATAGAGAGATAGGTAGATAGATACATACATACATACATATATAGAGAGAGAGACAATCATGCATACACACAAATACAACACAAGCATATACATGTGGTGTGTGTGCTTGTGTGTGCGTAGGTATGCGCGTGTGTGCGTATGTGTGTGTGTATGAGTGTGCGTGTGTGCTTGTGTGTGTAACGTGTATGAATTTGCGCAAGTATTTTGCAGGGCCTCGCAAAAAGCTTGCGGTTTGGTCCATTGAGCAAAAATATAGGTGGTTTACTTGAAACTGAAAGACAGATCAAAGTGCGCAGATACAGTGAAGTGCGTTTCATTGTTGTTACGAGTGGGTGGTGTATTGAGGCATTTCTGTGGTTGTAGCGATGTGTGAAGTGAAAGAGAGAAGAGACATTGGAATGGATGTACGTATTGTTTGCTAAATGGGTTTGGCAGTGAGGGAGGGAAGGAGGAGAGTTAGAGGGACGGAGGGAGGGCGATGGTGAGGGAGGGGTTAAGTAAGAAGAGTGGGATGGGTGGTGGGAGAGAAAGATGGGGAGAGAGAGAGAGAAGAAGAAGAAGAAGAAGAAGAAGAAGAAGAAGAGCAAGGCGAACAACAAGAATAAGAAAGGGAAAGAAGTATGTGAAGGAAAAGAATACGACGAAGAAGAAGAAGAAGAGGAGTAGAAAAAGAAGAAGAACAACAACAACAAGGCGAACAAGAAGAAGAAAGAGAAGGAAAAGAAGAAGGGTGCGAAGGCAAAGAATACGACGACGACGACAACGACGAAGAAGAAGAAGAAGAAGAAGAAGAAGAAGAAGAAGGAGGAGAAGAAGAAGAAGAAGAAGAAGAAGAAGAAGAAGAAGAAGAAGAAGAAGTTGGTTGTGGTGGTGGTGGTGGAAGAGAAATAGAAAAGTATAAAGAAGAATAATAAAAAAGAGAATAAGAGCAAGAACAATAAAGACGAAGAAAAGAAAGAAAAGTACGAAAGAAATTAAAAAAAAGGAATATCACGAAGAAGAAAAAGAGCAAGAACACGCACAAGAACAATATAAGAATGACAAGTACTGTGACAACAATAACAGCAACAACAACAACATTCTCCAGAAGAAGCAGAAAGTGCAAGACTTAGGAAGCAAATTTTTAAAAAAACAATAACAAAGAATCGTGGTAAAAAAATAGAAATGGATGAGGAAAGTGTAAGGAGATGGTGGTGGTGGTGGTGGTGGTAGTGGTGGTGGTAGTGGTGGTGGTGGTGGTGGTAGTGGTGGTGGTTAAAGATGACACTATAGAAAAACAAGGCATCCAAGAAGAGAACAACAAAGATGGCGACTGTAAGAGACTACAAAAGAACGAACGAAGAGATAGCGACAACAATGGAAAACGTCACAAGAAGAGAAACTTAGAAAGTAAAAAAAAAAATATTTAAAAACAAAAAAAAGCTAGAGAGAGATGAATAAATAAGAAGAAAATGTCGAGGAAGATCAAGAAAAAAAGATCAAATAGCGTTGAAGAAAATATATATGAATAAACTCTGTTACCTAAGTATGTATATATATATATATATATATATATATATTAACATATGATCATCTAAGTATAGATATTTCAACATACATGTAACTTTTCCAAAGAGAAGTGAACCAAATATACACAAATAAATCATATTTATGTTTGTATCTGTGTGTGTGTGTGTGTGTGTGTGTGTGTGTGTGTGTGTGTGTGTGTGCATGTGTATGTGTGTGTGTGTGTGTGTGTAATACAAAATACATATGCAAATATACCTATTGGTTATAGATATATACAA
>NC_142940.1:7305818-7308318 GCF_046866305.1 Octopus bimaculoides | reverse complement strand
TATATATATATATATATATATATATATATATATATATATATATGTATGTATATATATACATAGGAAGAATTCACAAAAGAACAAAAGACGAAGACAGGTGGTGGAGACAACAAACAGTATAACGCTCAGGAAGTGAAAAAGTCCTTAACGTTTCGAACCTACGCTCTTCCAGAGAAAGGAACACAGAAAGAAACAAGGAGAGAAAAAAAGAACGTGTAGTGGCTATCGATCTATCATGTCGAAAAAATTTCCATATGATAAAATTTTTTTCCCAAAAAGTTTCCATGTGTATATATATATATATATATATATATATATATATATATATATATATATATATATCACCTTTGAAATCCGTGTTGCTTATTTATATATATATATATATATATATATATATATATGTATGTATGTATGTATATATATGTATATACACACACACACATACATACATGTATATATACATACATACTTACATATTTTACATGGGTGTGTATGATTCTTGCGTGTGTGAATGTACGCGCATGTAAGTGTATACGTGTATGCATGCTTCTGTATGTGTGTGTGTGTCTATATATATATGCACGTATATATGTTTATGGAAGAATAATAGAAAAGTGAATTAAATGTGTGAATGAATGACTATATACATGGAAGAATGAGTGAAGGAAATGCGTGTAAGAATGAGTGAAGGAAATGTGTGTAAGAAAATTGTGTGGGGGAGAAAGAGGAAGTGAGAAGGAACGAAATTACTAAAAGAAAAATTTAAAGAGAGATAACATCCAATGACCATAATAAACAGGGGGTAGCGAGGAATAGCAAGACAGAGGGAGTGTGAGGAAGAGGAAAGAGGGAAAGGAGGAGGGGTTAAATTGATGGAGAGAGAGAGAGAGAGAGAGAGGTAAAGAGAAAGGGGTAGAGAGTGAGTGGTGGAGAGAGAGAGAGAGAGAGAGGTAAAGAGAAAGGGGTAGAGAGTGAGTGGTGGAGAGAGAGAGAGGGAGCCAGATAAACTGAAAATGAGAGATAGAGAGAATAAGGAAGAGATAGAGAGACAGGAGGATAGGGAGAAGGAGAGAGAGAGAGATGATGAAGAGTGTGAGGGAAAGAGAGATAAAGAGAGTGAGGGAGAGAAAGAGACAGACAGACAAACTGAGAATGCGTGAGAGATGGAAAGAATGAGGGTGATACAGAGAGGGGGAAGTGACAGAGAGAATGAGAGAGAACGGAATAGAGAGACAGAATGAGAGAGAGGCTATAGAGAGAGAGGGAGAGGGGGAGAGAGAGAGGTTAGGGAGAGAGAGAAGTTAGGGAGAGAGAGAGAGGTTAGGGAGAGAGAGAGGGAGAGAGGTGTGAAGTAAAATCCATGTTATGTTCTATAACATGTTGATTTTATGAGGAACCCCAGCCCCATTTATCTAAAGATTTCTCGTATTTTAAGGGTCCTTTACTACCCTCTGAAATCTGCGGTCAAGATATATTACTGACAGATTATGTGTAAATGACGCAGCTGTTACAATCTCCGCGTGTGTGCCCTGAACAACTAGACTAAGAAATACTACCTTCAAGAACCAGGCCAGAAGGCATCAACCCTTGGCAGCTAAAACAGCGATTCTCGTAGGGATTCTAATATACCCTTCCGTTCCCCGTAATCAACATGTCACCGTTCGGTTTGAGAGGGATTTTGGCTGCTATTTCTAATCAAATCGAGAGACAATAGAGACGTTTTTGTCAAATAGTGTATTGTTTTAGATATTACCTAAATGAAAAACGAACATTGTCGGTCCTAGTTGCAATTGTCGTATATATGTATCACCACTGTCGCCACCATCATCATCGTCATCATCATCATCATCAACATCACCATGGTCACAATGTACCAAAATGTGTGAGAAATACATCAGCAATCTTTATAAGTGAAGTCACAAGTCTTCCACCACCACCACCACCACCACCGCCACCACCGCCACCGCCATCACCACCACCGCCGCCTTTCAGCCACACCCTCCACCGCCATCCCAAACACAAAACATCATCACAATCAATCATAATTAAAAATTATCAACACCATCATCACAACACAACATCCATCACCATCGTTTTCCACGTGGTTTGCATCACGCATCACCACCACCAACACCACCACCACCACCACCATCACCACCACCATCACCATCATCGTCATCATCATCAACACCACCACCACCACCACCACTATCATCATCATCATCGTCATCGTCATCATCATCATCACCAACACCGCCACCATCAGCCGAATCCTCATCATCATCATCATCATCATCATCATCATAATCATCACCAACACCACCACCATCAGCCGAATCATCATCACCATCAACATCATCATCATCATCATCATCACTATCACCACCACCGTCATTATGGTCGACACGGCTACCATTCGCTGCTATGTCCAATCCCGATTTCCTTCTCAATAAACGGAAGAAATGGTGTAAAAGACAGCAAAAAAAAAAACTTTAAAAAA
>NC_142940.1:7295818-7300818 GCF_046866305.1 Octopus bimaculoides | reverse complement strand
TATATATATATATATATATATATGTTTTTTTTACCCCATCCGTTACCATGTACTGCATGATTTTGCTGTCCGTTATCTGGAGGGTTATTGGCGTCGCATCATCAAATTTAGGGGCATTTGGCCAATGCGTTTTCTTCTTCATCCAAATGGCTGAGCTTAAGGACATTAGAGAAAATAATAATAAAATAGTAGTAGTAATAATAATAATAATAATAATAGATATAATAAAGATAATAAAATCTTTCGTTATTGACCGCAACATCCTATACATTTTCTATGAACTATGTCAGACAAAAGAGTTACAAAACAACTCGGTAATGTAAATATATGCATACGTGTGTGTATGTGTGTGTCTCTCTCTCCCTCTCTCTCTCTATATATATGTATATATACATATACACACATACACTCACAGAGAGAAAGGGGTACTAAGATATAGGTGGGTTTGTGAGTGTTGCATAAGGCGTGGTTGGTGGCCCAACCTTCCGAGTTCTTCAACAGGACTTTGAAAAGCAGAAGCACCGCTGCAATAAGTATGAGAGGAGAATGTATAGAATAGAATCATAATTAACTGATCCTCCTGTATTTCTTTTACCCAAAGCCAAGAACTTTTCAGCCCCCGCCCGCTGTATATCATTCATATATATATATACACATACATACATATATATATATATATATATATATATATATATATATATATATATATATATATATATTTATAAACAAAATTAAGGGATCAGCAACAGGTTGCTTCACCACAGGGCTTGGTAAAAATTATTAATTATTAATTTATTAATAAATTAATAAATTGATATATATATATATAATTAGTGACTTCGGAGCTTCGTCCAGCTACGCACTCAACTAAACTTCGAAGTCACTATTAATACTGTTCTTGTTAGTGAATAATAAATTTGCTTTCTACCGAATGTGTTGATTAATTTTTCAATTAAATATAAAATTGTTTTTATTATAGCATATGTGTTTGTGTGAGTGTGTATCCGTAAAATTATAATGTTCTATGCTACTTTTCTGTTTCTAAGATAATTTGATGCGAGGATTTAACTGCTGTTTATCGCATGTCGAAAAAACCCAGGGAGAAGGTTTCTCATAGATAACTACGACTAACATCAAGATGAACCGATTTAATTAGAAGCCGCAATAATAATTTGCAATAAACAAAAGTCATTCATCTACGCACCTTTATTTTGAACTCACCATCCATGAGTTTGGTACTCTCATACCCTCTCCCCGCTACCAAAAAAGAAAAAAGAGAGAATAGAGGATAAAAGAAAGAAAAACAGAAAGAAAGGAAAAAGAAGGAAAGGGAAGGAGGGAAGAAGGAAGAAAGAAAGAAATATATTAATTAGTAAGTTTGTAGGGGACATTTAAAAAGAAGAGATAAGTATTTAAGTTCATGGTTTGGCTCTGAACAAGGCTATTATAGTGCAGTATACAATACGATGGGGTTATCCTACCCACCCTATCAGACTCGCATACAAAAACAATGAAACAAAGAATTACACTGCGATTCTACCCCGCACACCTCGCACATACATACACACATACATACATATATATATATATATGTATATATATATATATATATATATATATACATATATAAAGATATATATACATACATACATACATATATATATATATATACATATATATATATATATATATATATATATATATATATATATATATATATATATATATATGTACACACATACATACAATCATAGATATACATACATATATATATTTAAACGCACACATAAGCATACATGTATATATATATATATATATATATATATATATATATATATATAGGTCTGTACATATATATACAAACGCACACACACACACACACACACATCTCTAATTTCATTTGTGTATGAATGTATGGGCATGCGTGTGGCGCACGTGTGTGTGCTTGCGAGTGTGTGTGCATGCGTGCGTGCGTGTGTGTGTGCGTGTGTGTGTATGTGTGTGTGTGTGTGTGTGTGTGTGTGTGTGTGTGTGTGCATGTGTGTTACGAGCCAAGGGTACGCACGTATAAAAGATAAATTGATAATATACGAGAAAAGCCGTCTAGGTGAGACGGGTAAAAAGAATTCTTGAGATAAGGCGGGAGAACTGTTGTTGGCGATGGTCGTGGCGGAGTTAGTGTTATTGCGGAGGTTGTAGTGGTGGCGGTGGTGGTAGTGGTGGTGGTGGTGGTGGTGGTAGTGGTGGTGGTGGTGGTATGTGTTGAGGTGGTGTTTGTGGTGGAGGGTGTAGTAAAGTTCTTGCGGAAGAGGTTATAGTGGAAGTGGTTGTAGTACTGGTTACGTTATTGTAGTGGTGGTGCTGGTGCTGGTGACACTGGTGGTTGTGGTGGTGGTGGTACCCACGAGATATAGTGGTGGTGGGGGCAGCAGTAGTATTGTTGTTGGTCTCGTTCCTTTTGTTGTTGTGTCGTGATAGTGGTGTTGGTGAAAGTATAGTGCAGGTAATGGTACTGCTGCGTGGCACGGTTAGCGGTGACGGGTTTGGTGACGATGATGATGACGATGACGACAGCGAAGACGACGACGACGTGTGTGTGTGTGTGTTCATGTATCGAATATGGTTTGCATTTGTGGCACCATGCCTTTGCACACTGTCTTAAGCGTGTGAATAGCCCTGAGCATAAGGACAAACTTCCGACCTAACTACCCTTTCACCAACTCTTAAATACGAAGCTATAGTTGAAGACACTTGCCCAAGATGCCACGCGGTGGGACTGAACCCGGAACCATGTGGTTGGGAAGCCACTCCTGCGCCTATGTTCACAAATGCCTTCTTTTCTTCAGAAGAAAAACAAAAACTAGACTAGCATTTTTATATTGATTTTTGAAAATGTTTCCCCAAATTCGGAGTTGGTTGTAGCTGCCATTAGGTGTTTGTTTACCTTCAATAAAACAAGAAATTGTATTTTATGGTGTTTAGTATCCCTTCATGATTGTTCTTCGTCTTTGTTGTTCAGATCCTGCGGCTGGCCATTTAGTTTTATCGCTTTGCGTATTTTGTTTTTTTCATGAGTATATATTTATGTATATCTGCATGTGTGTGTGTGTGTGCGATTGTGTGTGTATGTGCATGTGCGCGTGTGTGTGTGCGCGTGAATATATATATAAATATATGTGTGTGTGTCTGTACGAGAGTCAGTACATGTGTGTGTATGTATGCATATATATGCATATCTATATCTATCTCTCTCTCTCTCTCTCTATATATATATATATATATATATATATATATATATATATGTAAGTATGTGTGTGTGAGTGTGTGTATGCGTGTGTGTGTGTGTACACACATACATAAATGCAAGTAAACCTGCACAAACGTACATATGTTTTACTCAACATATACATGCATGAAGCCATACGTACACACACAGATACCATATATACATACTTACATACATAAGTACATGCATACACACATACATACATACATGTATACATACATACATACATGTATACATACATACACGCATGTATACATACATGCATATACAGAAACATGCACGCAATCATACATACATACATACATGCCTACACAAAAACATCTCGGCACCACGTGCCAAGATGAAAAGAAATTCTTTCATGATTGATGGCGGAACCTATCCTTCTCCTCCTCCCCTCCTCCACCTCCTCCTCATCCTCCACCTCTTGCTCCAGCTCTTCCTCCTCCTCCTCCTCCTCCACCTCTTTCTGCTCTTCCTCCACCTCCTCTTTCTCTTTTTCGTCTTTTATTTCTAACCCTACTTCCGATTTTATTTTCTGTCTTTCTTTCTTTCCTTCATTTCTTTTATTCTTTTTGTCTTTCCTTAATTTTTCCTTCACTTTTCTTCTTCCCATTTCTCATTCCCGCTTTCCTCTTCACTTCTTTCTTTCTTTCCTTCTTTCCTTCCTTCTCTCTTAACTTCCTCCTCTCCCCTTGCTTTCAATATTCCTTTCTCTATCTCATCTTTTCTTTCTGTTTAACTGGAACGTGAAACTCGGAGTAACAGTCTTTTGTTATATTTCTGCTACTTTTAAATAAAGTATATATCTATCTATATATAAATATAATTAATTATTACAATTGAAAGGGTAAAGGATTATCAATTATTAATAAATTAATAATTAATAATTTTTACCAAGCCCTTCGGTATGTAAGCACCATTATCGGTGTGGAACTTATTTAAAAGTTCTTATACATTTATAAACAAATGTTGCTGATCCCTTAATTTTGTTTATAAATATATATATATATACATATATATATATATATATATATATATATATATATATATATATATATATATATATATATATACATATATATATATATATATATATATATATATATACATATATATATATATATATATATATATATATATATATATATATACATATATATATATTTATATATATATATATATGTATACTATTTTACTCTCTTTTACTTGTTTCAGTCATTTGACTGTGGCCATGCTAGAGTACCGCCTTTAGTCGAATCAAATCGACCCCAGGACTTATTCGTTGGAAGCTTGGTACTTATTCTATCGGTCTCTTTTTGCCAAACCGCTAAGTTACGGGGGACGTAAACACACCAGCATCGGTTGCCAAGCGATGTCGGGGGGACAAACACAGACACACAAACACACATACATATATATCCATACATATATACGACGGGCTTCTTTCAGTTTCCGTCTACCAAATCCACTCACAAGGCTTTGGTCGGCCCGAGGCTATAGTAGAAGACACTTGCCCAAGGTGTCACGCAGTGGGACTGAACCTGGAACCATGTGGTTGGTAAGCAAGCTAGTTACCACACAGCCACTCTTTATTTATGAAGTACAGTCGCTTTGAACCTACTTCAGACAGAGGTCTATATTTGTGATGGTTAGTTGGGCTGGGAGCACTAGAAATGTTTTCTGGGTGTCAAGAGGCGGCAGCCCGAAAAAGTTT